>NC_069117.1:41158326-41458326 GCF_025612915.1 Magallana angulata
TTATCGAACATTTGTATAATTATATTATTGTATCGCCTTTTATTTATTTCACGTTTTTGTTTTCCATGAATTTCTCACAGTCTCTAATTTCAAAATTAATAACTTCTAACTTGGTCTGCCGTTTAGTATTCAATAAATGATAATTTTATAGATGTTTATCCTGCGGAATACATTACATGTTTTAGTTTTGCAATGATTGATCAACTTGGTTAAGTTAATTAATTTAGTTATATTAAGTATTTAAACCAATAATCTTTTATTTGATTAAATTCTGGGTAAAACTTAACTAATTAACATCTATTTACTACCACATATGCAATATTGCAATGAATATGAATTTACCAACATTTTTTCCATTATTTTCTCGACAAGAAGCAAGTAGAACAACATTCCGGAAATAAACTGGGATGCTTAAAGGGGACATATATTGTTTATGCATTAATTTCATCATGCTTGGAAATGTTTTTTTTTAAATACAAAAGTTACAGAGTCAAATAACATGACAGTTTTCTATAGAATCAACAGAACCAGCAACACAGACAACCAACATAAACCACATCTTCAGAACTACCGATCACATTACTGGATTATCGGAGACATCCTCTAACCCTTCTCAATCCGTCTTATTCACTGGTCTTAACTCAACCAACCTTATCCTGATCGTAGGAGGAGTAATAGTTCTCTTCCTAATTGTTATTATCATTATACAAGTAAGAGGACAGCGTAGAAGAAATCAAGACCAGGAAAGGCAACATTCCACTAGGAGCCAACAGTATGTGGCCACTGCAGAAACTGTGTACTGTGATATTGATGAAAATTATGATCGTATGCAATCAAATAGGCCTTCTGAAGAGGTCAAAAAAGAAGAGAACATACCACTTGTGAAGGTCCATTGTGATCATCCTGTGATTCCAAAAGATTTAACACTCTCTTGCAGATCGGAAGATTCTTCCAATGAAAGCAGTACAGGGACTGAGAGAAATAGCAATAGTACGTCAAGCAGCAATGGGTCGTATTTAAAGCCTATTCACGCCTAGAAAGAACAAACAAAATGTACACGAAAGTTATTTACTTAATATATTATCCTACCTAAAAGTAACTATAAGATATTTTGCAAGTAACAGAGAAAAGTTCCTAATTGAACAACATTCACGATTGAAATTTTAAAAGTATCAGATATCAGTATCAGGTATGTCCTAAGCAGTTTTAAATTGTTTCTGATAGAAATTCTGCACGCAGTTAAAATGTTTGTAATTTTGATAAACATCTACTATAAAATAACTGGTGTCTATTTTACGGTTTTGTCATATTTGAATTCGATTCAGTTTTGTGAAAGTAAATTGAGCGTTGTCCTACATGTATGTATAAGAGGTCGATTGATTCATTTTAATGTACTGTAAACGTATTATATTTGGCGTGTACAGTATATGGCGGAAAATAGTTTTTGAACAAGTTGACGTGGATTTGAATTAGCCTATTCTTGAATGTAACTTTTCTTATACATATATGCATGGCATTTAGCGATGTACTTGATCAAACAGAAGCCGCATTCCGCCAAAAACGCTAAATAGAACACACAGCCAAATGTAATACGTTTCCAATATTTAGACAGCATCGTTCAGTATTTGATCATGATAACACTTTGATTTATTAATGACGGTGAAAGTTTGTTATCATTGTTTAAGAATTTTAAATTTGCTCAATACTAGTATTTGATAATAATTTGCATTTTGTAAAGTCTTAAAATTTTTAGGTAACATTGTAAACGCACCAGTTGGTTTCAACTCATGACTTGCAGATCAGTAACTAACATTTAAACTTTTACCGTTATACTGTTTGATATTAAACATGTAGCAGAAAGAAATGTACACTAACCCTAACCCGAGCCCTAACCCTAACGTGTGTGTATAAGATTTATTGTTTTTAGATTGTTCATAAATATGCTAATGAATAAAAATTAGAATGTTAAAAGAAAGATAAATCTAGCTTTTGTAATTAACTTCCCAGTATACGAATATATTATGTATATAAAAATTGATTTCCAAGATTATGTTAACTTTTTTTAAAACAATACTCAAAATAATGTATCATTTTAGTTGACGATTGTTAAAATTGACTTTATATTGAGTTGCTCAATATATTGAGCAATAAACTTTGAGGACACAGAACTGATTTTTTCAAAGGGGGTCCTCGTTTTAATGTAAAAAAAAACAGGAAAGAATAAAGATAAACTCTCCCCTAATAATTGCATTTTAAAAATCATTACTATTAATATGATGGCACTGGCTGGTAATTTTAAATAATTTCAGGAAATTATTTAATCCAGCTCTACATAGACAAAAATGAATGCAAGTCACCAGGAATTAAGTTCCAGGAAATTTATTTTGATTTTAATAACTGTATAAGCACAACACTCACAACCTAAAAAACAGGAAATGTGTTTTGAATGTAACAAATATTTTGGCAATTTCCTTATTGCTGAATGTTCAGTGATGGCAGCGGAGATAAAATATTAGGTCTTGAAATCAGTTTTGAATCCCTCATATATGTACATGTAATAGTGGACAAAATATTCCCACACTTTTAACAATAACAAATTCAAGTTTGTCATGACAGAGCCCTAAACTAACGACAAGGAAAATCCTCATACAAGTACAATCAGCCATGTACATGCACTCTAATGTGTGGGGCAAACATGCGTGAGATGCCAAAAGGAAGAATGATTCTATATTTAAAAAAAAAACTAAATTTATATAGAATGAATAGAAGTGACCAATATGACATTTAATGAAAGATTAATATAATTAGGTTTGAATAAAATCTTTAAAATAAATGGTCGACATGATATTACATTTGCATTATGAAATTGATTATAAAATTGTGTAGATAAATCATTGATAATAATGTAATAAAAATGCCAATTCCAAAAAGAGCTATCAATTATTATGCAACTGAAATTACATCAGTGCCATTGACATTCAGGTATACTTAATCACTCTCTTTTCCCGTTCTACGTGCTTGTGTCTCTCCAATATACATGTTCATGCATTGATAACCAAAATAACCATTGCAACTGCTTTAGTTCTCATAAAATATACTACATGTATTTGTTCACACGCCTTTTCAGCCAAAATATCTATGAGGAATATCGACTACCACTCTTACACAATGTTTCACACTTATTATGTATCATGAACTTTTTCCGCTAATTAGTAATACGGAGAATTTAACATTTGCGGGAAAATTGTCTCACTCTATGCCATGACTGGAAATATCAAATGATATTCACATGAGTTTTTACATGTATGATACTAATACAACAGAGCGTATATAAAAGCCAAGTAATAGTTAGAATATTTATTCTTACATGTTCATTACCGTTTAAATTTCTAAAGGCAGGTATCATTATTGCTTTTAATTCAAACATATTTAAATTCTTATTGAAACAGCTAATCATGCATTATTAAAATGTACCTCGTATATATTTATATACGTGTCGACCGAAGTATAGTTTAAAAAGCATTGTTTAGTACAAGCCCTGTAAAAAAAATTTATAACCACTGAGAGTCATACAGCCGAGGGATAGAGATTATAGTCGATTAATGAATAACATTATAAAATCATTCTAACTTTCGATTCTAATCAAATAAAATGAAAAGATGTTTGTAATTTCATAGATATGCGCATATTCTACTATTGAGAATTAAACAAATTGAAAATAAACAAAACATTTGTTTTCATGAGGTTGGAAAGAAACGTGGGTTAGATTTAATTCTTTGTTACCCTTTTTCATAATACATGTTTATTACATCGAGTAAAATCTTTAACATGTTTAAAACGCATTTATAATTTTTTTATACTTGAAAAAGGTATTGACATAATAAGATGGACATCTTATTTAGAGATGAAAAAGTGAACATCAAATGTTACAAAATGAAGAGTTTTATTGTAAACATTAAATATCAGTTTATAAAACGATATAGAGAGCATTAACATTATCATATAAGGCGATAATTCTATAATTTTAATTATATCTTATAAGCCATGAAAAAAGAGCGATAACCCGGATGAACGAAATTTGTCATTTGTTTTTTAATTTTTTTTAATATGTGTTTCGTATAATTATAATAAAACAGTTTGTTGATGCTCTAAAACTACTTCTTATAAAAAAAAAAAACATGTGCGCGTAGCAAAGCACCTTAGTCAGTCAAACGCACGTTTCATATTTTAAATATAATTATTTCTATGCATGTTTTTGTTGCATTTTAGTAAATAAAAGAATGTGGGTTTTTTAAAATTTTGTTTCCTTTTACAAAACGGTACATTTTTAATGTTTTTTTATACTTAAAAACAGACTAGATTTACTCTTTTAAATATTTTTTAAATGATATGTTACATACATTAAACTTATAATTCTGGGTTTTTGTCACGTTTTCTCTGATATCTGTTCTAAGACATTTCCATTTGTACCTATTCAGTGTTTCTTCCTAAACCAACTTTGTTTTATTTGGTTTCAGTCCTTAGTTTAAATAGGTATTTTAAATATTCCCAAAAAACATTTTTACAAATAGGTACATGTACCTAAGCATTGCATATTCGCGCTTTAACAAGCTGGTCCCAGGATCATATAAAGCAATTTAGACTTAAATCAAAACTGCACACTGGCTTAATGTGTTGTGCGTGAAAACATCGATAAAATTGAAATACTATTTAAAAGTGTCTTGTTTAACGTTGCCAAGTGCAAACTCCAGTCCTTTATCATTTTATGATAAACAGTATGAATTATCTTATGACTGACTGAAACTTTTAATAAAATTTAAGTCAGATTTAGGATATAAGTCAGAAATTTTCTATGATCCCCAGGCCTGGAGTACAGAGCTCTCATGGTATCCGTGGTGAATGGTTTGCACATACAAATTTACTTCATTTCAACGTCTGGTCCTTCGGAGTTTCAACCAATTCGATTCGAGTGTCCACCATTTAGACTAGATCCAAGAAAATGTTTCTACGTGACCTGTATGTCTTTATCAGCTCTAGCTTGCCGCAAAACTCATCTGGCTTTAAATCCTTTCCCTTCTTATTGTAAACAAAGGAACAACCAAATTGAACCTACCTAAAGAGCTGATGTAGATGTACGTTTAAGTACGACGTTACTAATTTACCTAAATTAAAATATTAAAACTGGTTAAAACATAAAAGCGCCCTACATCTGAGTTAACGTCTAAGTTTACGTTTGAAATTGAAAACCAACTTCAAATTTTCCTTCTTTTATTAAATTTCAGGAATCAGTAACAGTTTGCCCTATTTAACGATAATGCATGATTATAATGATGAACTCATGAAAACGTGCATATATCAAAGTGTGACAGATATCCTTCAACAATGATTTGTTTTCATTTGTTGTTATAAGACAATGAAAGTATCCGTAAACAAGAAGAGGTCGAAATTTAAGCTTTTCTCTCCTTTTCCTCTTAATAACTCTCCATGCTGGCAAACTCTCCTTAGAGGATGAATATGAAGGTTGGATAAAAAAAAACCTACTAGAATACACCACATTGGTCATAAATCACTTGTAGCGTGGTCAGACTTATGCGACATTTTAGATTTAACGCTACAATTTTGCCAAGTAGAATTTATTCGGAGCAGATTTACATATGTTGAACGATCAATCAGGCGGACAAAATCATCTCTGTATATATTTTTTTATATACCCAGAAGATATAAAGATATTCACACATTTCAAACTAAAGATATACATTTGTAATTTAAACGTTTTAAGATTAATATATATTTGTTTCATGAATTAATATCCTCCGCCGTGGCCGATTATTTAAAAAATGAAAAATTGTCTTTTTTGGAAAAGAGAATAATTTTAATATTAAGTAGTTTATAATACAACATAATTAAGCTAAAAAAAATTATATTCTTATACATTTCTGACAAAAAATAACTTTTTTTCATTTCATTTGACAAAAAATAGATTTCATTGTTTTCAAATTAATCCATTTACATTTTTATCTTAAAACGAATTTATTTCCTTATCATGTAACGAAAAGTGTTTTACATTACATTCAAAATCACAATTGTTTCCTGGATCATTGATCAAAATAATATTTTTTTTCAAACACACATGCCGGGTATGCTAATTAAAACAACGCATGCGTCCTCTAAATCTGAATATTTACTTATGTACATACAGCGAAATTTAATGTTCGGATAACATGTGTAAGGAAATTGAAGGATGGGTACAGTATGTTGTTTCTTTTATTTAACTGATACATTTTGAAACCATTAAAAACATTGTCATTTGTAATGACTTGCTCTATCTTTTAAAGAATTGGTACCTCATGTTGTTTTAATTATTACCACAATGGGTCAACGTGTGTTCGTAAGTATATTTTCAATCTTTATCTAGAAACTGAATAGACGGATACAGTACCGATCAGACCCAACCTAACAGAAAGTAAACCCCAAGCAACCTGTGGCTTAATCCATGTTTACTCCATGTTTGCTAGAGTGGACCTTGATCAGAAGTAAAGATGTCATACAGTCATTTCAAGCATATCTTTTACAACATACACCATAGCATAGCATAGCATTGAAATCTCATAGCATAACATTGAAATCTCATATCATAGCATTGGAATTTCATACCATAGCATACAATCTCATAGAATCGCATTCGTCATATCATACCATAGCATACCATAGCATAGCATACAACATTATTTTTACTCGGTTTTAAATGTTTTTATTGAAAAAATAAATGTTTACATGATAGATTTGTGGTACACTTTATCTTCTTATTATTTTACTTCGAAATGTGTGGAACTCTTCTGTGTATGGAGGCGTTTTTGTTCAAATCTCATAGCATACCATAGCATAGCATAGCATACCATATCATTAAGCCCTTCATTTAAATTTCTTATGGCAGAGCATACAAATCTCATAGCATACCATACAAATCTCATAGCATATCATTAAAATCGCATACCATAGCATAGCATTAAATTGTAAAAGATATGCGTGAAATGACTGTAACAGTATTTCACTGAAAGTTCACGTCAAAGCATGGCTGAGGCAAACTTATTCCCGAATTCCCCTTTGAATTTTGGATATTTCCGCACGCGACAGGAGCTAATTTTTTATGAGATGAAAATCAACGTGTATGAGGTCTAATTATCCCAGTTTTGTAATAATGCGAGGTCATTTGAATGAATTTTTGATGCGTGTTATTTCCGGAGGGGAATAAAAAAGTCTCGGGTTTGATTTTCAAGCACATGTGTAACTTCGAGGTAAACAGTGTCCCACACCTTGATAGATGTCAAGGTGATTTTTTCCAGAGGATCGTTTTGAATTTTTAATCTGTATCTAATGTTGCGCAATTTTGGTAAGAATATATAGTAAAATTTAAAACTGTAGTGACACCTGCATGCATACCCCTGAAAACAGACAAAACATGTGTACTCAGCATATTCAAGGGGCAGGAAGATGATAAGATAAGAAACCGGTCTGTTTCATGTTCATTGCGTACAGTTGACTTCCCAAAAGCACTTCGCAAGTATACGAAAAGTAAACCCCGAGTGAACCCATTTTTTTTTAAAAACGCTGACCCAGAGTAAACTAAAAAACCCGAAGTTTAGTTTGGGTTTACTCTGGCGTTAGGTTGGGTCTGATCGATACTGAACATGTACATATTGTATTGACAAAACATTAATTCACTAATATTTTACACACATGACAATTATTTAATTGAATTAAAAATAATCATAAATTTACTCTCCTTAAAACAGATTGTCTTGCTGGCTATTATGGTGGTGATTGTCTTAAGCACTGCGATCCAGGCTTCTATGGTAAACTATGTGTAGACAGATGCAACTGTGATAAAGACATTTGCAATCATATAACAGGATCTTTAACTGGTAAATGCATTTTGCATGTTTATGATTTTTTTCTGACTGACTTAAAATGAATAATGCTTACCAATATTTGCAACATTTCATTTTAGATTTTAAAGAAAGTTCAAAATCTCTTCCCAAAAACTCGGCACATTTAAGTCCTCTCCATGTTTCAACTATCTCCAAAACCCATTCGACTGTATATTCAACGTCTAAATCTTCAGAAAGTATATCTGAAAGTTACGTTACACCATCCTTTATCACAACTGAAAGTACTAATGATGTTATTACTACAAGTTCAAAACGACCATATATTGCTACAAACAACAACAAACCACTTGATACTAACATTTACCTAATAGCAATCGGAGGAGTAATTGCTCTGCTTCTGGGTATACTTGTAATTCAGTTTTGTATAAAACTATATTGGAAACGACATAAATATTCACAACAGTTGTCTCTGAAACAAACCCAGCGTACCTCGGTAGTACAGCAAGAAACATCTCTAGATACTAATGAGTCTTCGATGAACAATAGGCTATACTTTAGCCCGAGTGAACATCATCAACCTGCGAAAAAATTCGAATCAAAAACAGTTCTCACTGTTGAGGTATATGAAAAGATAAATTCCCATGTACAAAATCAAAAGAAAGCAAATTCAACTGTATTACTATTCATAGGTTCTGATTCAAATATCAGCTCTACTTCATACTCAAAACCAGAGTCAAGCAAACAGCGCAGCTACGTGGATGTTAAAGAATCTTTATCTGCCATGAATGAAACCTATGATATGAACAGTCTATTTTAATGAACAACAACTTGGTAAAGAATACGAATTACAAGCACAAAATCCACTCACAACAATGCAATATGAAAGAATAAATACCTTTTTGCAAAATAGACATTGTTGAAAAACTTGCGTAGTCAAGAAGTTCTGGATCTAGTTACAGTAATAGATCATACATAAAGTCGGCGTCAAACAACTGACACATATATATTCCATTTCAAGACACGAGTGTGCATGTGATCGACGACGAAAGCAACAGGGACAGCAGTGTATTGCCTAAAAATGTAGCTTTCATCTAAGATAAAAGAAATTGCGAGTTAAAAAGTTGAGAGTTGTAATGCATACACGTATCTAGATGTTAGATTCGAGAATATTCTTAAATGAATAATGCCTGTAATTTTTTTTCTTCGTAAATTTTATTAATTTTTTGATACTTTCTTCGGTAGTGATTAAATTTACTCTATATGTAATTAATATCAAATGATTTTTCGACAGATGCTTTCAAACAGTATCACCATTATAAAACCAAATTTATTAACAATTTACTTATAATGAATAGGTCCCTAATTAGCAGAGTACGAGAAATTGGTTCTATATTTATAACAAGGCGTTACTATTTTTTTTAAGTTTCCACGTTTATTAAGAAAAAAAAAATTCAAAAGGTTCACTCAGACACTTGAACTTGGTTGGTCACGTGATCAAATCCTGTAAAGCCCGAAGGGCTTCTCTGAATATTTGATAATGTTCCAATTAATTTCGTTTCCCTGTGAACTTTTAGACATTGCTGTTTATTACTTATTTTTACATTTGAGAACGGCAAGTTGTTTAGAATCATAAATATAACGCTGTTTTAATGTTTTCAATATGCAACTGTCAAGCGATAAGAGCGTGCGGTTATGATTGTAACGTCATGAAAAAAATCATACAGAGTTGAACGTTTACCTTATTCTATAGGTTCATATAAGGAATCATATTTGTTTCTGTAAATCTATAATTATGACGTAATCCACCTTACCCATATTGTTAACGTTACCTTTATGCTGAACAATGAAAGACTCATTACAAAGCAATTATACCTCCGCTCAAAAAGAGAGGGAGGTATATTGTTTTATCCTTGTTTCTGTTTGTCTGTCTGCTGTCTTCCTGTCTGTCTGTCCGTCCGTCCGTCTGTCTGTCACAATTTGGTAAGCATTTTTAAATCACAAATGCTTGAAATTTTAACACACTCTCTGTTTAGGTACATGTATGCCATAACGTGGTAGTTATTTTTGGACCAATCAGACGTCAACCTCCTGTTGGTTTACCGCTCTCCTCAGTTTTCTTCTAAATTTTGGGACAATGTTTGCCAAAGATATCTCAGCAACTATTAATCACAGATGCTTAAAAGCGCTATTTAACACTTTGTTCGTCGCGGCAATCCATAAGGTTGGATACATTCTATAACAAATTGGGTGTCAACTCATAGTTTATTGTCGACTGCGTTAATTTTGTAAATTTACATTCGAGCAAGGGTATCACTAGTAAGCATTGACTAACAAAGGTCTTGTTTTGCATTAAAAAAAACCCTGCTTTGACTTATTTCTACTTAAGGATTACGTTTACTCAGGGGCGAAAAAAAATGCACTAATAGGAACGAAAAACTACTTATTGTTTATTGTAGCCCCACTATTGTGGTGCTATTTTTAACTTTCAAATAACTAGGTCAATGACCTACTTTTTCTGCTAGTGACCTCTTAATGTTTTTTGAAAAAATTGTCAAAATTTGTCAAAATTATCCACCATTTTCAAAGTTTTCTTATTTTTTTAATTATTAAAAATAATAAAACAATTTGTAGGTTGGGAAATGATAAAATACGAATAGCTTTACTAATTGTATATTTTAATGAATCGTTTTAAGCTCATATTTTAAGTTTAATTTAGTCCGAATTTCCTCTATCAATTTCCAAAATTGTACCCATTTTTGATCGAGTTTTACAAAAAACTGACTAATAGGAGCTCCAAACCATTAATTGAGTAAAACTGTCTTTATTGTTTGTATTATGTTTTCATTAACGTTATATAAGGTCAATGATCAAAATTTCGAGATATTTTATCTTGAATTGATTTTATGTATTTTAAAGATTTTTCCAATCGCGTGCCAGCCAGTGATAAATTTATAGACGAGTAAATCCAACCATAAAATATGTAAAATGATATGAAAAAACACATAAAAACTTAACTTTTGCAATTACACAACAACAGAAAGTTTTTAAGAGAAAATAAGAAAATGAAAAAATTAGCCCGAATTTCCTCTGTTTCAATTTTAATCTACCTTTGGCGGAGCATATCTTCCTCAAATAAACAAATCATGGATATCAATATCGATATTTGTTAATAACGTTGTTATTTTGTGTTTTTATAATAACTTTGGACCTCAGATATTGAACTTTGTAAAAATATTTTTTTTAAATCTCAAACCCTGAGTAAACGTAATCCTTAAAGATGTTCTATCATTTAAATTATTGTTTTAATGAGTTAGTGTGCAAATTTTTTACATTATTAGTATTTCAATTATACTTATAAGCATACGCATGCTAATGACATGCATACACTATTGTAATTGTTTTAAAAGAAAATTGTGTTTAAATTTCTCTTTGCTGAAGATTTTAGTTACAGTCCAATGATGCATACGTGCATATAGTCATATACAGTACCATCTTAATGCATTATTGTTAAGTGGGGGAGGGGGGTCTATAAATGATATAAAAATGCGATTTTGGTTAAGTTTAATAGATGTATTTGACGTTTACCTAAATTGTATTATAGCCACTAAGAACATTAAAGACATTCACAATAAGTTGTTCGTTCATTGCAGACCACTGTTATAGATTAAGATATATAGAGAATATTACATACCCTTTTCCATATCACACCCTGTATCAGCCCGAGGGCCAAAGACCCGAGGGCTGATATTGGTCGAGGGCTGATACAAGGTGTGATATGGAAAAGGGTATGTATTATTATATTTATTACATACTTACTAATAACAAACAGAAAATAAAAACATTTTAGATTAACTATCTAGTTTGTTTAATAACAACAACTTAAACAGAAAATATGAACAAAAATGATATTTCATTTTTAACAATATGATACATGTATAAAGACATAATTTAACACAATTATAACAAACAACAACTTAAAAGATAATTTGAACACAGATAATCTTTCATATTGTTTAACAACAACAAAATTTAATAACAAAGAAAATATCACATTTATAGCTATAAAACAACTTCACTTTTAATATTTGAACATATTTACAAGATATAACAGACCCAGTTCCTTTTTCTTATGAACATAAATGATTCAAATTTCATTTTTAACAATATGATACATGTATAAAGACAAAATTTAACACATTACTGGTAAACTTAAAAGATAATTTGAACACCAATAATCTTTCATATTTTTTGACAATAACAAAATTTAATAACAAAGAAAATATCACAGTTAAAGCTATAACACAACTTCACTTTTAATATTTGAACATATTTACAAGATATCACAGATCTAGTTCCTTTTTCTTAATCTGACTCTGAATCACTGTAGATGACTCAACATCTCTTAGGGGATTTTGGTTGTTTAAAAGAGAAGTTAAATATAACATTGCCAGAAATATTGGCCCCCCTAAAATTGCCAAAGACATGCTCTTTCATTATGGGTTGATTTTCATAAGAACTTATTTCAGTCAGTAATTGATGAATAATATCGTCAGTGTTTGATGAAGGCTCCAAACTGGTGGATGGCAGAGCTGAGCTACATTTATCAAAGGATGAAGGGGAACTGTCGAATTCTGTGACTGGTGGTTCCGAGCAACTAGATGAATAGTTTGTAAAAATAGAAGACATGTGCCTCAGCTGTTCATTGGAGGCAGTGCTGTAATTATTAATAGAGTTAACATTCTTATGGCCGGACAGCTGTTGAATTATGGTTGGGGGACACCAGCATGTACCAGGGAAGTAATTGCTGTCTTTCTTGCACTGTGGTTAACTTTTCTTCCTTGGATTCCCCCTGCCTCACTTATGACTTTCACAATGTTACCAATCGTATTATTTCCCATAGGTTGGTTGACATACCAAGCTTTTTCTGGGTGCCTTGAAACTCCTAAGTAAAATGGCGACTCGGGGTTGTTCATCTTTGCTGGTCTTCTGCTGGCGAACTCCTTATACGCTAAAATAGGGCATCGCGGGTTATCTTGAATGACAAAAGCATATATGTAGTTTATGTATAGAGAGCCATATACTAATCTATGCAGCATTCAAACTATTCAGGTTTCAGGAATAAATCTCAGGTTAACAAATAAAGGTTTCATAAATCTGTCAATATGTATATCTATTTTCAAACATCTTTGGTGCAAAACTCCGACTCTCACTTGTGACTCCAGTTCTTGTCTTTGTTAATCTCTCTATATATTCTTAATATTCCTTTCCAGTCGAGGGGACCTTTTGCTGCACATCACCCCATCTGAGACTGACATGTTCAACTCTGCTTCTCATTCCAAAATGCATTGTGTTGTTAATATACTAAACATTTATCAGTGACTTGGGGTCTCCTGAAAACAATTTTAGTTGTTGGCCTATTAAAGAAAATGACATTGTGAGTTTTTGATGAGTTTGTATTTTTTTCTAGTTGACAAATTATCATAAAAAATATAAGTTTAAGTGGGTCAGCACTAAATCATAAATTACCAGTTCCAAGAAGATTCTTTTCATAAAGAAGATCGATTTCCTCTGGCGTTAGGGGGTCTGCTCGTTTTTCACGATTTCCCTTTCCCAGCTGTCTAAGCAACTTTTGTTTTGACAAAAGTACATCGCGAGAATGTTTGAACTCCTTATCCGTAATGATGTTAATGTTTAACTTCTTCTCATCCAAATTACGGTTCACACTCCCTTAGATAGACTTTAACGTGTCGGGTTCATAATCCTCGCCGCTTGCTTTCTTTGCATTTATGAAGAATCTTGCCAAATGTATATCCAGGTCATAAACCGGGTTTATGATCTGGATATACATATCGGGGTTCTGTGTTCATCGTTCTTCGTTAGGTAATCATTAAATTCCCCCAAGTCAGGTTCAATTTTTCTACGCGTATTGGTATTTTGAAGGCCCCTTACAAACTCAAATGTAGAATCTTCTTGTGTGTCTGTCACGATTTCCCTTTCAACATCGGGCATACCAGCAGGTGGTAACGTTACAAGTTCGAAGTTTTCATCTACAGACTGTACACTTAGGTCTAGACTCGAATCTAACAAATCCAGTGTAACATAATCAGTTTTTCACTTACAGTGTCGTTGAGTCCACATATGTTTTCCAATTCACAAAGTCTATTTCCAAGCGATTCGAATGTTCTTTCATTGAGATCCATTTTAGTTTTTCCGTCTGCTAATGTACACAAACACCGAAGCGGTAAAAATCAGAGGTCTTCTGCAAAGAGTAACTATAATACATTTCTGATAGAGTAAAAACCAGAGTGGTTCCGCAAGGGGTGCGATACGGATCCGTATCAGCCCTGCAGAATCCGCGTCAGCCCTGGAGGCTGGTACTGGTGTTATAAAGTTAGCTGTATCGCATATGCAAAAACTTTGTATTTATTAGTAAGTATGTAATAAATTATTATATCACCAAGAGTGTAAATGCAACGCTTAATGATATAAATGTTACTATCATTAGGGGTTGACCATGTAGCCTTTGCATTGTTTCATCAAGCGTTAGGTCTGTCGTGCATTTGCGACGCTTAATGATATTATATCATTAAGCGGCGATTTATCATTCACGGTTGATGTTGTCAACTATTAATGCAAGAATTTACACTTGTAGCATTATGGGTTGCAATTGCAACGCTAAGTGATATTTGTATCATTAAGCGGCGTTTTATCATTAGAGGTTAATACACAGCATTACATTAAATTTTAAAGATCTGTATATGCGATAAATTAAAATGCATTGCAAAACAACTTTAATAAAAAGGTAAATCCCAAGGCAAGTAATAATCTAGATTAAAATGACTAGATTATGCATCGTTACCCTTTTGGTCCTCTAGATTCCCATTTCTTTTTTGCAAGCAATCGTCCTGCATGTACATATGTATATACTCTTCTCAAAATTCAAGTGCATAGTTTGAGTATACATGTTCCTTTATAGGTGAATTTATTGTCTTAACGTTCAACTTTTTTTTTACATCAATTCGTTACTTTGTGTAATCAAATGCCTGGCATTTACAAGGTTACTGTTGTCTTTTAGTTATCAAATTAGCCAGCAGTTGATCAAATTGGTGCCTTCTAGCACCTAAGAGTTAAAGTATTTATTTGTTTTCATAATATACAATAGACCAGTAATACTTCATTTAATATTTTTGGAACACCATTAAAATATTGGTTTTTTGTTGCCTTTGTTATTCACATTGTCATCAACTTGAGAAGTGCAAAATAAATATAATTTATTTCTAGATTTTTAACCATTGTCATCAACTTTAGAAGTGCTAAATAAATATAATTTATTTCTAGATGTTTAGTTGTACAGGAAAATAACTTGTACAGGCCATAGATCTTCAGAGCTTGTAATAGTTTCCTCACTAGTCAGTTAAGCCATATTTCATTTCGAAAATGATAAGAAAAATTGTAAACCAAACAAAGTTAACCTATAAGGGCACCGCGTTTCTTTGCCCCTTATGATTCGCTCCGACGTTGAGACATGAATAATTGTGATGCGACTTAGGCTTTTACCATGAATAAAGGAGTTAAGATTTTGAAAACGTTTTAGCAAATTAAAAATAAACCTCTGTACATTTTTTAACATTTCTGTTTAAATTCTAAGTTTGCTTGATAACGATTATTGTATAATATGCGAGTTTGATAATTAAAATCAAATCATTCGAGTAACAAAACCAATAACAAATAATATTTATTGATTCATTTAGAGACTTCAGAGGAATTCAATCAACAAACGATTCGACACATATAAATTACAAATAGACAAAATTATAAATATCATGCGAAAGTTATCAAACTTTCAAGCTCGGCAATTGCAATAAACTGAACAGATCAATTTAATAAATCTAAGCTAACAATGTATGCGTGTAAATTTAAAGATTAAAAATAAATACAAACAAACAATTAATAAATGCAATGCTTTTAAAATGATGATATATAAAGTAGTTGTAATTTTCCGAATCGTGTTTACATATTTTGCCGAACGAATCAGCCGATTACCGTTAAACTCATTTAAATATTATATGATTGGGGGGGGGGGGGTGGATGTAAATGTTTGTTTAAGCAATAAATAAAAGTTCATAATCTCTCGCTTTTTTGTTATGATACATATATCTAATGAAAACAAAAATATAATCGCTAATTTGTTGATTTACGTTATTGTGTACGCTCTGCGTACGATTAAATTTTTCCAATGCACAGGTATTTAAGTTACCTCGTTCTAAAGATTTTCGGTTTTATGTATTTATAAGACATTTTAATTAAATTACAGTACTCGATTATTCGTTGAAATATTACTATTATCTTAAAGTTGGTTTTATTTAACAGGTATTCTTAAACATACATGGTATTGAAAAGAGAGAATATGATAATTATACATGTATATTATTTGTTGGATATTGGATAGGAAAGGAGGAATGTTTTGCCAACTTTCACGATAGCAGCACTGTACATTTAGTTCATTACATGTAACTATCGTAAATCTGGAAATTTTTACGTCGATTTATTTTTGCAAATTCGAGTAATAAAGCCATAGATTAATTTTTACGTTTTAAATTTTTGCGAATCGTCATCGGCGCTAAAAATAAAAAGCACTCAAATATTAAATGTCAACATACTGACATGCACAATGTTAGCTAACCTTCGCACCTCGTATATTACCGCCGCCTCTAATTTTCTCACGAATCGTATATGTTTACCAACTTCATATAGTATCATGTGAGAGTTGATGTCTGCAATTTTATCTTGTTCAAATTACCGATATATACAATAACAGCAGCAAATGCAACAAAACTACCTAAAGGGGTATCTTGATACGGATTTATAGCGAGATAATTATCCCAATTAGCAGTTCACACCTTCACATACGACGGTTTGTGTACACCACACAAGTATCGGAGGGTCACGTGTCAAACACAGGTGATGTTGCGAGCGAGAATGAGAAGAAAATGGCGGCATTCAGCGAGAAATTCAAAATACTGCACAAATTTTCGTGTTCCGTGAATGTTGGTGTCCCGCCGGTACACTGTGAATGGGGTAAAAAAAAATAACGCTACATTCTGCGTAACGCCGGTACATATCATATCTATGAATAAATCACGCATGCATGCAGTGTCATCAGTATACATGTACACTAAGATAGACATGAGGCTACCAGTCAACAGAAGATACCGATTTTGAGTGAAGTCCTTCTCCACACGCTGGTTTGGGGGTAATTACCTGGTTATATAAACAGGTTTTTTCAAATGACCACTACTTACAGACACCTGTTCATATAGTAAGGAGAAGAGACAAGCCTTCGGCAAAATTTTTATTACTTTTATATTTGTTGTTGATTAATTTTTAGGAAAAAAAATTTTGCGAATGCAGAGCACGCGCAAATTAGCTAAAAATTTATCTACGGTAAAAATTTCCAGATTTACGGTATTTTTTCCTGATTACCGACAAAATACAATGTAAGGATACCACCGAGGCACTCCTAATAAATAGTTCATATTGAGTTCACAAAGCGTTCACATATCGTTGACCGTGCGTTCACTGTCCACTTTGCGCTCCATTTACGCTCTGCGTTCGCTCATCGTTCATCGTTCATTAACGTTCACCAAATTTCTTTCAGTGTGCGCTCACCGTACGCTCAGAGTGTGCTTACCGTTCACTCACCACTCAAGTGGGAAAGTAGAACGTTTCATGGACTGTTCCTGGGTGACGCTGCCTATTTACAAGCTGTGTTCAGCTTTAATTTTTTCTCTTAACTATTTTATCAACAACAAAAATCCGCAAATAAAGCATATTTTACTCAAACAGTTCACTCGGATAAGTCAAACTAACATAAAAATGTTTGCATTGTATATTTAGATATTGTTTGAAAACATTCGTCCCAATATTACCGTGATCTTCTTTGACGCTGTCATTTTGATTTCTTCTTCAAAATAGTCGATAATCACATCAATAATTTCAAAGGCAAAAAGGTTGACCCAAAAATCAATAGAACATAACCTTCGTCCTTTATGCTCTCATAAGATCATTCGATACATTCAAAATTCATGAAAATGTGCATAGGTTAAAGTTTGATAACTTTCGCATGATATCATAATGTTTCCATTAATGGTGTGAAAACGATTGTAAAAGAATTTACTTCAACAGATGGAGGTCCAAATCCAATCTCCCCCTAACCTGGTGATAATTCTTTGCTATCTTTATTTGCTTGCAAACACTCTTCAGAGAATGAAGATGAAAGTTTTATAAACTTTACACAAAAATTGATAGAATTTACTACATGACTTGAACACACATTGGTCGTAAAACAATTGTTTTGCTATCATGCTCAGAGCTCATGACTCACTTTAGATTTAAGGCTACAATTGGGCCGGTTATGATTCTTATAGTTGGCGCCGTCAGACTTAATGTGATTAACAGACGGACATAAATCCTCTGTTTATACCAAGCGGATACATAGCTATTCACACGTTTTGAACTAACCGGAAGATATAAAAACAATTGTTGAGAGTCATACACACAGCTAGTACTTGAACCTTTTAATATAAATTGTGAAATATTATCCGCTGTGGCCACTTGCACTATAAATTTGAAATTTATTAGATGAAAAAGAGATAACATTGAATATTATGTCAATTATAACATGTTTTTAAAAAAAAAACTTTTCCAAACGAAGTGTTTTATTATTTATATGAATGGAGTAATTTTGAATCAAAGAATATATACTTAAGAAAGGATATCCTTCCGTATGTCTGGTTAAAATGTAAAGGATTCTATTCTGATACATTTCTTAACAAATAAAAAAGGATGACTTTCTCATTTTATCTGACATGAAATATTTTTTTTCTTTTCACATCACATTAAAAATTACAATACCTAAACAATTATAAACAAACTATTATTATTTTATTTGATTGTACCAGAAAAAAAGGTTTTAAAAAGCATACAAAATCAAAATTTAGACTCGTTTTCTGAAGCATCGAATCAAAATAGTATTTTTGTCAAACAAATATGTCGGATATGATAATACAATAACGCATGCGTCTTGTATATCTTAATTGTTCCTTGTTTATGTACAGCAAAATTGATTCCTAATTTTAATGTTGAGATAACATGTGTGAGGAAATTGAAGGATGGGTACAGTACGTTGTTTGTTTTGGGGTTTTTTTCTCATACATTTCTATTGACCATAAATATTATTGTCATTTATAATCACTTGCTCTATTATTTAAAGAAGTGGTACCACATGCTGTTATAATTATTACCACAATGGATCAACATGTGTTCGTAAGTACATTTTTCATATTTATATAGAAATTAGATTGATAAATAAATGTACATATTGTACTAACAAAACATTAATTCACAATTTTTTTCTTTAAACATGACAACTCTCTTACTCACCGAAATATAATCATCAATTAACTCTCCTGAAAACAGATTGTCTTGCTGGCTATTTTGGAGGTGATTGTGTTCAACAGTGTGGTGCGGGCTTCTATGGTAAACTATGTGTGAACAAATGCGACTGTGATCTAAAATTTTGCAATCATGAAAAAGGATGTTTAACTGGTAAAAGCATTTTGCATGTTTATGATTTTTTTTTTCTAAATGACTTAAAATGGATAATGCTTACAAATATTTGCAACATTTCTTTTTAGATTTTAAAGAACGTTCAATATCTGTTCCCAAAAACTCGACACATTTAAGTCCTCTCCATGTTTCAACTATCTTCAAAAGCCATTCGACTGTATCTACAACGTCCAAACCTTCAGAAAGTATGTCTGAAAATTACGTTACAACATCCTTCATCACAACCGAAAGTACTAATGATGTTGTAACTACGAGCTCAAAACGTCCAAACATTGCTACAACCACAACGTCAAGCAAACCGACTGATACTAACATTTACCTAATGGCAATTGGAGGTGTAATTGCTCTGTTTCTCGGCATTCTTATAATTCAATTTTGTGTAAAACTTTGTTTGAAACGACGAAAATATTCACAACAGCTTTCTTTGAAACGGACCAAAAGTAGCTCGGTAAAAGAGGAAGAAACATATCAAGATATTAACGAGGCTTTGATGACTATTAGACGATACGATAATCCTATTGAACATAGTCAACATAGCAAATATTTCGAACTACAAACAGCAGAGCAAGTTCTTACTTTTGAGCCATACGATCAGATAAAATCCCAAACACAATATCAAGAGATAGCTGACTCAACTGTCGTATCATCAACCAGTTCTGATTCTAATAACAGCTCTACATCATACCTAAAACCAAAGTCAAGCAAACGACGCAGCTACGTAGATGTTATAGATACTACCTCTTCTTTGAATGTAGCCAATGATCAAGACAATGTGAAAGTTAATCAAAATGGTAAAGATTTCGAATTGCAAGCAGCAAATCCACTCACAGCAGAGTCATGCGAAAAAATAAATACATGTATACTTCTGCAAAATAAAGACATTGTTGAGACTCACGTAGCTTTCTCAACAAGTTCTGGATCTAGTAACAGCAATAAATCATACTTAAAGCCAACTTCAAACCAAAGACATAGCTATGTAGAGGTTTTGGATTCAAACGATATTCCGCTTCAAGATACTGTTTTACCTGTGACTGACGGCAGCAGGAACAGTAACTGCAGCGTATCATCTCAATATCTTGATCCTATCCATAATGAAAACTTAATAAAGGGTTGTGAAATAGGTGACCATAGTGATGGATATCTAGATGTTATACACAAGACTATTTTCTAATGCTTTTAACTTGCGAATGTGGGCCTACGAAGACACTTTTCGTTTGCATACCATTTGTTAGCAATTCTATGAATAATTGGCATCTGACATGTTGCTTCTACTTTTGTTCCTTTAGTGAAAACTTGAGTTTTTATTACTTCTTCAATTCGATTTTCAAATTTTCTATATACCTTTTAACTTTTTTAACAATAATGAAAATCCACAATGGCAGCATATTTTACTCAAACTGTTTACGTGGACCAGTCAAACCAACATAAAAAAGTATGCATAATATATTTATAAATTGTTGCGAGAAATTCCAAATACCGCTCCTTCATTATTCGTGATCTTCTTTGACGCTGTCATTTTTATTTCTTCTTCAAAGCAGCCAATATCTCCATTAAAATTTTCAAGGGTGATAAGATTTACGCAAAAAGTAATGAAACGATACCTTCGTGCTTAATTTATCAGGTACAAAGTTCATTAAATGTGCAAAGATCCAAGTTTGATAACTTTCGTTTAACATCATATTAGACATTGTGAAAACGAACGTTAGATAGTATACTCCAACAAATGAAGGTCCAAATCCCTTCTCTCTTTATTCTAATGATACATCTGTGTTATCTCTCATTGCTTGCAAACTTCCTTTAGAGGATGGAGCTAAGAAGAAGGATTTATAAAATTTTGACAAAACTTCCTAAGATAATTCTACTTTTCAGATTTAAAGCTACACTTGTGTCGAGTAAGAATTTATTTTATTCGGAGCTGACTCAACTGTGATCAATGGACGGACAGGCTGACATAAATTTACTGTATATCATAAGTATACCCAGAGGATATAGAGCAATATAGAGCTATCCACACAATTTAAACCAAGCGGAAGATATGATACAACGGTTGAGTGAAATACATACATCTAGTACTTAAACTTTTTCAAATTCAAATTATTTTTGCTTCATGAAATAATATCATCCGCCATGGCCAATTATAAATACAGCACACTTGAAATGTGCTTCATGAAAAAGAGAATAAATTCAATACCATGTGATTTTTAAAATAGTTTATGAAACTTTTGTGTTAAAGTTGTGTTCTCTTTTTTTATGTGAATGAAGTAGTAATGAATGCAAATATCTAAAAGATGTATTCATATTCATGTACAGTTAAATGTAAGGAATACCATTCATATATATATTTCTAATTAAGTGGAAAGGAACTATCATAATTATATTTGACATAAAAAAGTTTTCTTTTCTTTTCCTTTTCACGTAACATTCAAAATTACAATTTCTAAATTATTAAAAAGGAACTATTCTCATTTTATTGGATTGTAACAGAAAGAAGTGTTTTCAAAGTATCAGAAATCACACTTAAAACATGTTTCCTTGCCCATCGAATTCAAACATTTGACGGATATGCTAATCCAATAACGCATGCGTCTTGTATATCTAAACATTTCCTTGTGTATGTACAGCGAAATTAATATCAAACTTTGATATTCATATAATATGTGTGAGGAAATCGAAGGATGGGTACAGTAAGTTGTTTCTTTTGTTTTATTTCCGATTGTTTTGATTTTATTTTTAACCAAACTATTATTGTGTTTTTAATCACTTCCTTTAAAATTTAAAGAATTGGTACTTCGTGCTGTTATAATTATTACCACAATGGATCAACATGTGTTCGTAAGTACATAGACTTTTCAATTTTTATCTAAAAATTGAATATACAAACACATGTGTGAATTAACAAAACAATTTTCTCATCCATTTTACATTTATGACGACTCTTTTACGGGATACAATAGTATTATGAATTTACTCTTTTGCAAACAGATTGTCTCGCCGGCTATTATGGAACAGATTGTCTTAAGCACTGCGATCCGGGCTTCTATGGTAAACTATGTGTAGACAGATGCAACTGTGTTAAAGACATTTGCAATCATATATTAGGATGTTCAACTGGTAAATGTATTTCACATGTTTATTAATTTTTTGCTTTATAACTGACCTTAAATGAATAATGCTTACAAAAATTTGCAATATTTCATTTTAGTTTCTACGGAAAGTTTAATCTCCCCTTCCGAACGCTTGACATTATCAAGTCCTCAAGTCCATGTTTCAACTAACTACAAAAGCCATTTGACTACTGTATATCCTACCGTCAAACCTTCAAAAAACGTATCTAGAAGTTATGTTACAACATCCTTTATTACAACTAAAATCACTTATGATGTTATTACTACGAGTTCAAAACGTCTAAACATTGCTACAACCACAACGTCAAGTAAACCACTTGATACCAACATTTACCTAATGGCAATAGGAGGTGTAATTGCTCTGTTTCTTGGTATTCTTATTATTCAATTTTGTGTAAAACTTTGTTTAAAACGACGAAAGTATTCACAACAGCTTTCTTTGAAACGAACCAAGAGTACCCCGGTAAAAGAGGAAGAAACATATCAAGATATTAACGAGGCTTTGATGACTATTAGGCGATACGATAATCCTATTGAACATCATCAACCTGGAAAATACTTTGAACTACATTCAGCAGAGCAAGTTCACACTTTTGAGCCATATGATAAGATCAAATCCCAAATACAATATCAAGAGATAGCTGACTCAACTGTCGTATCATCAACCAGTTCTGATTCTAATAACAGCTCTACATCATACCTAAAACCAAAGTCAAGCAAACGACGCAGCTACGTAGATGTTATAGATTCTACCTCTAATATGAATGGAACCAGTGATCAAGACGGTAAAGATTACGAATTACCAGCAGCAAATCCACTTACAACAGCACCATATGATCAAATAAATACTCCTCTGCAAAATAAAGACATTGCTGAGACTCAAGGAATCTTATCAACAAGTTCTGGATCTAGTAACAGCAATAAATCATACTTAAATCCGACTTCAAACCAAAGACATAGCTATGTAGAGGTTTTGGATTCAAACGATATTCCGTTTCAAGATACTATTTTACATGTAACTGACGGCAGCAGGAACAGTAACTGCAGCGTATCATCTCAATATCTTGATCCTATCGTTGATGAAAACTTAATAAAGAGTTCTGAAATAGGTGACCATAGTGATGGATATCTAGATGTTACACATGGGACTCTTTTTTAATGTTTTAGCTTGAAATTTCTGTCATGATTAAACTATTTGAATTTCATTCTGTAGTGAATGAATATGTCCTACATGTTATAAGCAACAAAATTAATGATGTTACGACGACAAATTTGTGTAAAAGCATACAATAACAAAACATCCGGCAGATATATCAACAATGTTATTAAATAATGGAAACTATTTCCTTAATTTTACATAGCATTCACAAAACATAGTTTTAACCAGGCGCTTTTACACTAGTATTTAATCTCCTGAGTACCCATGCCATAAAATAGTTTTACAAATAATACGTCATCAATCTTACCCATATTGCTGACGTTCACGTTTACCTGGCATTACACAGAATATATTCATTACAAATTGTTTTCCCTTTTATTAAAACTTTTAAGAGTGTTAAATCCAATGAACTTGAAATGCAACTTTAGTTGCAAAACAACTTCAATAAAAGATAAAACTAGAATCAGCTGGTTTAAATTTTGATTAAGGTAAACTTTTCAGTTTTTAATCAAAACTATTGATGCATTGAGAATCTTGTGTTAATCAGATTCCCAAATCAGATCCTCAGTCCGCTTCTATTTTATTTTCGCTACACAAAGATCTCCTCGTGTAGCAACAATGAAAAGAAAAAGAAGCTGATCAAGGATCTAATATTAATCAAATTGGATGAATTACTTATTTTGAAGAGGACACTAGACACTATATAAATCTGAGTTTAAAAAAACTGTAGGTCTAAATCTTCGGATTTTAGATATGTGTAAATTGCAACAAAATCAATTATACATGTATAAGCAAACCTTAAAATATCTCTACAATTTTTGAAGTTAAATATAAATTGACATATTTTAATCATTGCATTTTTTTTTGACATATTGTAATTCCTTCCCATTTATCAAGCAATAAATTGTCCTATAGACTGTTCATATAGTTTTTATCTGTAATTTTTAATAACAAGTGCGTCCGATCGATATTTATTACTCTGAGTATACATGAACCTATATGAATGTGTATATTATATTTATTATCTTCATGGTGGGGTTTTTTCATAATGTACTATTTTTTCTATATTTGCGTTTACAGTGTTGTCTATCTTATTTCAAATCTCTGTTTAAAAAAGTTAGACACTAGCAAGCGAAAAAAAAGAATATAGATTATAGCTAGTATCCATTTGATACTGTTGGAAACAATGTGGATCCCTGAAGCTTGTTACCTCATCTTTGCAAACCATGGTTCTCTAATCCGCACTTCTTCTCACGCTTCTCCCTTTTTCTTTGTGAGAAGCGGTGTAGATCAGAAAACCTTGGCTAACAAAGATGTTGTTACCTTAGTTGTCCGCATTTTTAACAACTTTAGATGTGCAATTACTGATATTTACATGTAAGTATTTTTTCATAAAAGCCTCAGTCAAAAAATGTTTATAATATTTTATTAAACATTGACCTTCTTACATTTATTAATGCTGAATAGTAAATTTTAACACAATCTATGATCAATCAAATTTTTTCGTCTAGCTTGTTCATGTGCTGGCGCTTGGGACTTTTTTCTTCCTCATTTGCTGGTCGGTGTATGTTAAAAATTTGTATTATTTTGATGCATTTCATCTATATTCTGTTATCTGTGTAACAGAAGTAAACATCAATCGAATTATATTATATTTACATTGCAAGTTTATTAAGACATTAAATCTTATTATTCAGATTTTCAGTTCTATAAGAAAATGTATTTTACATGCCATAGCGCTACTGTTCCTGACATACAAAAAAGCGATTTACAACCCACAAAAAATGGTAATACTCTAACTTAACCTGTCTCATTCATTTTTCATTGCTAGGCGACACTTTTTATTTCATCAGGATATATAATGAAAATAAAATATTGACTCTATCTTGAATATGATCAGTCACGTTTTCATGAACGACAGATTAAAACTTTTTAAGAGTTCAAAACGAGTGGACTTAACCTGTGAAAATCTATGTACCCTTCTTAATCTATATTCCAGGGCTACAGACGAACTTCATCTTTTCAAAATATTTACAAACAATGACTGAATTTCTTTGCGATACCAAACAACGTTCTCAATTCTTGCGAAACACTTTGTAAACATACAGTCAACAGTTATCTGAATATTTGTCACTTAGCAAATCGCTTCACGTTTTTCCTCTTTAAGTGAAAGATTTAGCTTCATGACTTCTTAAATTTGATTTTTCCAATTTTAATTCACCTCTTTAACAATAAAGAAAAACAAGAAAATGCAGCATATTGTACTCTGTACACTTTTGACACTGCTTTGTTTGGATTGCTTCTTCGATGCAGCAGATAATAACAGTAATAATTTCAAAAGCGATTAAGTGATTGGTCAAGGCAAAGGTCACTAAAACGTGAAGTGATAGGGGATGCTGAACTTTGATTCTTGCAAAAGCGACAGTCAATTAATCCGTTAGATTGACCCATACAACCATGTAGAAAAAATCACTTTTGGTAAATAAAGATTCCCTATATATTTCTTATCTCTTGCCATTTCCAGTGCGAAACGCGTAATTGATTTCTGGAGTACCGAGACTCAACGACATTTTTCAAAATGAAATTAAAACTGAACTGTTTAGAATAAATTGCTAATTGAAATATCATAGTTTGAAATCTGTCAGGAAGTATTTGTCGTTTTTTATCTGGTGATCTGGCTCTGATGAAAGGATACTTTAACAGAATTGTAAATTGATAATAAAAAACGTAACAGTATCATTTTATTCATATTTTTTTTACCCTTTAACAACTAAATAGAACAAATTAATGGTTCGATGAGTGACAGTGTGTATTTCTTTGACCTAGTATAAACCCTTGTTCACAGAAAGATCTCATCAATATTACTTTTTTTCGGATGATAATCTAATCATCATTTTTTGTTAGTTTGATTCGCCATCTTTAAAATTCTCATTTTATACTTTTGCGTCGATCAATCACTCTTGTTTTTTAGTTTTGGTGTAGCGTCCAAGTATTTATCATACATTTTACAATGTTAGATATGGTTTGAATGTAAAATAATTATTGACCATTCATTAGTTTGAAACCCTATAAGGAAGTCCCTACCATCATGACTAATCATTTCAAGATTTCGTCTATATAGAACTATATTGTTAATAGGGCCTGCGTTTGGCCTATAGTGATCAGTATGTTTGTCTTAGATCACTTAATTTACCCATTGTACATATCATATATCGTTCGGTTGTCAAATAATCTATTTCATATAATTACTCAGAGAATGAATATTTTAATTTATTGCAGTCATTTATACGCAAATTTGTTGTGATATATATTGCGTTTCATAAACTGCATTATTGTTTCATCTGTTATTTAATTTATATTTCTTATAAACCACACAAGAACTTAAAAACGATAAAAGTGGATTAGAAAGGATAGTATAGGCGCTTGTTTCTATAATATACTGTTGTTGGTGTTTTTGGCGCGAAATCCAGCAAGATGCAAGTGATGCAGTACGAAATATGCTGTTATTCCATTCGTCAAGGTAAATAAGTGACTCTGTTTATTAGTTGAATGGAACTATATTTGTACTGCAACACAGCATATGACGGAAACAAGCGACTATACCCTTACTTCTTATCCATTTTGTAAGGGTAATATTAAAAATAACAAGCATTCTGAGAGTATTGCATAAGCAATACACGACCCCTACAGGTTTGTAGAAATTTGTGAAAACAATGCACTGTTATGCAGATTATCATTTCTTACCGTCTTCTGTACCCCGAACCAACAGACCAACCAGATAACGAACCCGATTGTAATAATACAAAAAAAAACATGTCGATTAAATTTACAACACAATGCTTGACACTATTTTCCAGAACTTATTTGTTTGTTAGAAACAACACAAGGAATGGTCCAAGTAATGCACGATATTATTACTGACTACATACTTTCCTCCATTATTCAATACACATTGAACCCGATAAAGAACCCGAACATTAAAAAATTGGAATACCAAAAAATAATTTTCTCGAAAATATGTCAACCAGACGTTATAAAAGTGTAAACTTGATCTGTAATTTGACATTTTGAAACTGTTCAGCAAACATATTATTCCTCAAACGCATAAAGAAAAAATGTGTGGAAAACTGAAGTGGGACAGACAGACAGACGGACGGACGGACTGACGGATGAAGAGGAAAGCTATAGACCCCTCCTTTGAAAACCGGTAGGGGACTAATAAACAACGAGTTGCTTAAAATTATAACAGTATGCATATTTGACAGTTCATTTGTACGTTCACAAATACAAAAGTTTGACCACAGTTGTTTGAAAATTTAACTTTATATAGGAAAAATTAATATCGTTGATTTTTAAAAAAATCATGTTAATCCGTAATGAATTTTTTTCTAAGCGGCATTAAAATCTAACGGATGTGTAGTAATTAAACTTTGTTAAAACTTTATTTATGTTGTAGAAAACGGAAATTATTGCAATGTAATGCATTACTTAAAAAGTGTCCTATTTTTGCAATTTTCTATATATTAAGCATTTTATAGATTTTGACACGTACAACAAAAGTCATCATTTTCACTTAAGTTACGCAAGAAATAATATTCAAGTTGAAGTTGATAAATCAACCTTCGATCTAACTAGAGATGATTTGGATTGAAATCATTTACATTGCGGAAATCAATGCTTATGATAATCATCTTACCTTTGATTTCAGTATTAACAACACGCGGAAATGATGACATTTACAATTCATAAATCCAATTGCTGCACTTTAATTCCTTGGATATCCACGGCAGAAAATTTTTACTAGTTCAATAAACAAAGTATGTGTGATGGAAAAGGAGGCGTTACAAGGTATGTAGTGGTCCAGTGTACCTTTTTCTTTTCATAATTTGTAACCATTGATTGGTCTGATATTATGGATTATTCTCATAGGGATGGAATTACGTTTACGTGTTGTTACAACTATTATTACAACGGATCATCATGTGTACGTAAGTAACTCATATTTCTCTATGTCAACAGTGTATTATCAATTTCATGACTTCTAAAAGAGAAAGGCATTTAAAAATGTTCAAATTGCTACAGATTTTACATGTACTTACTGAATTAAGCTATAATACATCTTTGAATTATCATTTTTTAGGTTGTCTTGCTGGATTTTATGGAACTGATTGTTTTAAAAATTGTGACAACGGCTTTTATGGTGAACGATGCAGCTATAAATGCAAATGCACTGCAGAGCAATTTTGCCATCATATAACTGGATGCATTTTTGGTAAATATTGTATTTTAATTTTTTCTTTGGTTAGTGATAGCAAATGCTTTTTTTAGTTATAGAAGATCAATAAAAGATCTTTTTTTGGCTTTTTATAGGTAATAGCGGAAGACCAGAGATTCCCGTTAGAGGTTATGAAAATTCTAGCACCGATCACAGTTCAGAGATTTCCTACAGAGGTTATGAAAATTCAAGCACCGATCATGTTCCAGCTTCCTCCAACTCACCTGTACTTTCTTTGACCTCGACATCACCTACAACAAATATTCAGTTTCCCTTGCAAACCACCATTTTTATTTTTGCAATCGGCAGTGTAATGGCGCTTTTCCTTTGTATAATTGTTGTACAGTTTTGTATTAAGCTTCGAATAAAACGAAAAAAGTATACACAACAGATGTCCGTCCAACAGAAACCAGTCAAAGAGGAAGACACTTATAATGAAATTACTGAGTCTTTAATGGGCATAGAAGGAGACGATAGCCGCAATGAACAACGACATGTTGGTAAATATGATGAGTTACAAGCAACAAATCAAGACACTGGCGTACCATATGATAAGATCAAGACCAAAGCACATTATCAAGACATTAGTGATTCTCTAATAGACTCGTCTTGCAATTCGGATTCAAGCAACAGCAATACATCATATTTAAAGCCAAAGACTAACGAAAGTCATAGTTACATAGATGTTATGGAATCCAGTACTACAAAAAGTGAAATCACAATTCAAAACAGTCCCGTCAACTCGACAAATGATAGCAGCAAAATGTCAACTCAATACCTAGATCCAATCTACAGTATACATAATGATGCAATCGTATTACAGAGCCATGAAATTGGTGACAACAATGATGCATATCTTGATGTTACTCACGATACATTTCTTTAATACATTGAGTTTTGTATTATATTACACAGGACAGTGTTTCTTATATAAAGAATAACGAGAATTTTGTTTTAATCAATTTTCTTAAAATAGATAAGTATTTGTTACAATGTAGATTGCATTTATTTGTTAGCGTAAACTAACAGATGTTTAAATATAAGCCATCGGGTAAAACATGTTTTACCTTACAAAATAGGTATAAACATGCCAGTATCATTATAGACATGGTTTTCCGCAAAGATGCTATTTTTTTTTAATTTATTTATCAGGACAATTTTGCATTAAAAATAACGAAAAGCAAATAAATTAAAGGAGAAATTCAATAAATAGTATCACTTTGTTTCTTGTAAAAATCATGGATACTTTATAAGGAAGTAGAAGAAACATATTTCAATTACGATGAAGGTAATTCACTGAAGCTTAAAATCTGAATGAATCTAATGAAGTTGAATTTTTGCATTTGTTATTACACTAGTACTCCAAATTCATTCTACTGCTTTGTTTCGATTTTGAATGGTGGGTCGTAACAAACCTTGTTATTTTAAAAGTTCAAGATATCATCTTACAATAAAAAGGAATAGTCTTAACGTCATTTGCTTCTTGTTATCGAATTCAAACCCTAATCAAACGGCGAATAAATGGTTAATACATATCATCATAATCATAACTTGATCCAAAGAGCCGGATCACGACAAGTTGCCAGAAGCGGATCAACAGATCAATCTTGACTTTTCGCGTCTCCTTGATCTGATGTTCTGCGCATGACAACGAGACGTGATCCGACCCTTTGGATTAAGTTATTATGATATACAAGACCCTTTAATTATAAGGAAAATATATCAAAACTTACATTGTTTACCTTTTAAATTTAACCTTTTTTTGGGGGGGGGGACTCTTTTAAAACGTTAACGCGCTAAAATAGAGACTTTTTCATTTTGTGCTTCGTCATCAGTTTCAGAGAGTGGTGATATAAATTCGGAAAAAAACAGAGTGTAATAATCCGGAAAATCGGATCCCACATTCTCTTCATAAAGAGTCTCTTTGTTCAGATCGAAATTGCTAATTGAAACTTATGAAACTTTTTCATTCCACTTTTTGTAACCGAGATGGCAGAGTCCTCCCCCACAAATATGATCATGATGCAAAAAGTGGGCGTGTTCAAATTAAATGCGATATGTTCGTGCAATGTGAGTTTATATATAGGAAACCATGTTCAGGAGACTTGATGGTGAACAGATTAACCATCAGGATCATAACCAGGTTGCTCAAAACACTGGTTAACTTTAACCACTGGTCAAATCTCTTATCCAGTTGTTAAATTTTGACCAGAGATTTAACTCTTTAAATTGCTTAACGATTGGTTAACTTTTGGTTAAAGTTAACAATTTTGCAAAGCTGGGTTAAGTGTTTTAACCAGTGGTTAACATAGATTCTCGCTTGTTTTTTGTAGACTACACAAGACTACACAAGAATAATTGAGTAAATAGGCTTATATATTTTTGTCATAATTTTCGACATAACATATATGATAAATGAATGAGACATATTTTTAAATCTTATTTATCATATCTATATATATATTACTTTTATGCATACATTTCTATATACAGTGGGCTTCAGATATCAGATATCCAGACACCGGATATCCGGACAATTGAATTTACAGGCTATATTATTTGGGAACATATTCTTTATCTGTTATTTTGTCTCGGTTAACCTTCGGATCATAACAGTCTGGGTTTTTTTTCGAAAACTATTTCAAAGGAAGAATGTATTTATACATATTATACATATTCAAAAAGGCTATCTTAAATGAAGTCACTCGCGAATCTCTTTAGATTAGGTCAAAACCGGAAGTGTAGGAAGAAATAAAAAAGGGAAGCATACCAACAGCTGATCGGAAGTTGGGCACAATATATTTAGTTACATGTAGTTTTGGCTATATATTTCCAGACTAAATAACAATATAAAGCATTATTATATTGTATTCAAAACAAGTAATTTTCAAAGGACAGCTCTAATTTGTTGCTTTTAAGTATGAAAGGCAAAGAAAACAGTATAAACCCCCATTTTAAACCAATAAATTATCATTCGATACTACACGAGACACATTTCAGATATCTGGATGTCTCACCTATCTGTAAGACTGGACTTTGGAATGAAAGCGTCCGAATAACTGAGGCTGCACTGCATATTGCATCTGACAAATAATTAAATGCGAAATACAAATTATCTCTTAAGTCTATCAGATAAATTATTTACTAGATTGAGCATGCAAGTTCAATATTTCTATTAGTGTCTATCATAGCATTGCAAAAACATAAATTATATACTCTAATAGATGATACCAGTAATTTATGAAACAGTGCAATTTTTAATGGGAGTGATAGATTCTCCTGAAAAAGAAAAAAGAAAAAAATGTTTAAAAAGTGGAAAGGGGAACAAAAATATATTAATTGTTACATACTATTACTCCCAAAATCGAAATTATTCTAAGTAAGTTGGATGGAGTGTAACAGAAGGGTATTGCTCAGCGACAGCAGTTAGGGTTGTAGAAAATTATCGTAACTCCTTTTTGTGATTCGATTTGTTTGTTTTGATTAAAAAATACTAGATATTAACCCTTGCTTGCACAGGTTGAGTAAGATGGACATAATTTGAGAAAATGAGTTCAGAAATTAATACCAAAACCATGCGATCTTAAAAAAGAAGTATTCTTATGAATGGTAAATATGTTAAAACAAAAACAAAAACAAAAAACATTCATTATGGTACATGTAATATAAATTTACTTCTACCATTTCCCCTCTATCCGGGAATCTGGTCTCTATCCGGGAATCTGGTCTCGAATTACTGTTGGCTTGATGGTCTAGTACAATTTTTTTTTAGCTTTTTAGAGTAAACATTTGCCCTTTTGGCAGTGCAGCTTTTTAAAAGCATACTACTTATGTTTTGGTACTGTGATACTGTAATACACAACAATGCTTTAAGAAAGGTGTTATAAAGCCTATTTTCGCTTGATATTTGTTTCAACACATTTCTAAAATGCAATATTACGTCTTTACTAGCATAATTACGCCTTTTATTTGCGTCATTATGCCTTTCGGAAATGCGCTATTAGAACACCTATAACATAGGTTGAAATAATTCCCTCCAAAAAGCGTTAAAGCGTCTTTTTGTGTTATAGTACCGTTTGAGGTTTTATTACGCATATCTGCGTTGTTAAAAAACTTTTCAGTCACATTTTAAGCCTTCGAAGAAATATTATAGCTTGTTGAAAAACCAAATTACTGATTTCTTTTTCCAACTAGTTGTACGCTTTTAACGAACTGAAAGATATGTTGAGTAATTTATAACATTATTCTTCCTGTGATAATGACGAAAAATACATCAGACTGGCAAACTGGCTAATGTATCAATATTCAAATAAACTCGTATTAAGCGCGACAGCGAATTAACTTTTTGGAACATGTCAACAGGTTCTTTGATGAATGTGTAAATATATTATCCAAGATTGATTAAAATCGTTTACATAGTAAGGTATTATTTATAAAGAAAAAAATTACAAAACAAAAAGTGGTTGTTTATTTCAACTTGATATATTATCTTGGTGTATTACATTAAGCAAGGATAAGACTTAAATAGACAAATCATTGCAAATTTAAATAAATCACGGAATGCAAGATTGTCAATACAAATTTCGAAGAACAGACTTTTCAGAAGAGTAAGATGAATTACTTCTAACAATTTATTTGTTCGTTTACGAAACAAAATTGTCCTTATACTTTAAGAATTGACCCTTGCTTCAAAAGCTTAAAATTAGATTACAAAAATGATACAGATATGTATAGTAATGAATATAGTCATCAGAATCCAACGGATGTATAGAAACAAAAATGAATAAAACAAGGAAATAAGTCTAAATTTAGAAGAAGGAAACTGTTGCGTGAGAATTAACAACCAAAAAAATGACTCCATTATCGGGATACTTAATAGATTTGGCGTTCAAAATATTTTGACAAATTAAATTATAGTCGTATATTTTACCTAAATTACGCAAAGAAATGTTAAAGAAAATGTTTATAATGAACAGTCTTTCAGACTAGCTATAATTAGGAGTGAAGTAATTTACATTGTGGAAATCAATGTATATGTTTAAACATTTTATTCATATAAATTAGATACTGAAAGGCGGAAACATTGACATTTACAAAAATCATATCACATATTATGCATTAACTTGGACATCAAAGGAAAATCACTTTTACAAAGTTAACCAACAAAGCATGTGTGAGGGACAGGAAGGCTTCACGAGGTATGTAGTTTTCCAGTGTACCTTTTATTTTCATATCGCTGATATTAATACATATTCTTGTTGCTAGGGATGGAATTACCTATATGTGTTGTTATAACCATTACTTCAACGGATCAACATGCGTTGGTAAGTAATTTATTGTTTTCTATGTCAGTACAAAATGTATATTAAATCTAAGATATTAAGGAAACTGGATAATAACAAAACTCTCGAATGAATAAAAATTTAATATTATTCATACCTAATTGTGCATTGTGTAATTTACTTTTAAAACAAAATAACTTTAAAATATCATTTTTCAGATTGTCTCGCTGGATTTTATGGAAATGATTGTTCAAGGATTTGTGACAAGGGTTTATATGGAGAACGATGCAGCAAGGAATGCGAATGCGATACAGAACTATGCCATCATATAACTGGATGCCTTAGTGGTTTGTTTCGGTTTTTAGCTCACCTGAGCTGAAAGCTCAAGTGAGCTATTCTGATCACATTTTGTCTCTCGTCCGTCTGTCCGTCCGTCTGTCCGTCCGTCTGTCCGTAAACTTTTCCCATTTTCAACATCTTCTCAAGAACTACTTGGCCATTTTCAACCAAACTTGGCACAAATCATCCTTAGGCAAAGGGGATTCAAAGTTGTGAAAATTAAGGGCCACAACCGTTTTCAAGGGGAGATAATTAGAAATTAATGAAAAATTTCGAGAAATTTTCAAAAATCTTCTTCTCAAGAACCATTAAGCCAGGAAAGCTGAAACTTGTGTGGAAGCATCCTCAGTAGTGTAGATTCAAAGTTGTGAAATTCATGACCCCCGGGGGTAGGGTGGGGCCACAATGGGGGGTCGAAGTTTTACATAGGAATATATAGAGTAAATCTTTAAAAATCTTCTTCTCAGAAACTAAACAGCCAGGAAAGCTGAAACTTGTGTGGAAGCATCCTCAGGTAGTGTAGATTCAAAGTTGTGAAAATCATGACCCCCGGGGGTAGGGTGGGGCCACAATGGGGGGGGGGGTCGAAGTTTTACATAGGAATATATAGAATAAATCTTTAAAAATCTTCTTCTCAGAAACTAAACAGCCAGGAAAGCTGAAACTTGTGTGGAAGCATCCTCAGGTAGTGTAGATTCAAAGTTGTGAAAATCATAACCCCTGGGGTTAGGTTGGGGCCACAATGGGGGGTCAAAATTTTACATAGGAATATATAGAGTAAATCTTTAAAAATCTTCTTCTCAGAAACTAAACAGCCAGGAAAGCTGAAACTTGTGTGGAAGCATCCTCAGGTAGTGTAGATTCAAAGTTGTGAAAATCATAACCCCTGGGGTTAGGTTGGGGCCATAATGGGGGGTCGAAGTTTTACATAGGAATATATAGAGTAAATCTTTAAAAATCTTCTTCTCAGAAACTAAACAGCCAGGAAAGCTGAAACTTGTGTGGAAGCATCCTCAGGTAGTGTAGATTCAAAGTTGTGAAAATCATGACCCCCGGGGGTAGGGTGGGGCCACAATGGGGGGTCGAAGTTTTACATAGGAATATATAGAATAAATCTTTAAAAATCTTCTTCTCAGAAACTAATCAGCCAGGAAAGCTGAAACTTGTGTGGAAGCATCCTCAGGTATTGTAGATTCAAAGTTGTGAAAATCATAACCCCTGGGGTTAGGTTGGGGCCACAATGGGGGGTCAAAGTTTTACATAGGAATATATGGAGTAAATCTTTAAAAATCTTCTTTTCAGAAACTAAACAGCCAGGAAAGCTGAAACTTGTGTGGAAGCATCCTCAGGTAGTGTAGATTCAAAGTTGTGAAAATCATAACCCCTGGGGTTAGGTTGGGGCCATAATGGGGGGTCGAAGTTTTACATAGGAATATATAGAGTAAATCTTTAAAAATCTTCTTCTCAGAAACTAAACAGCCAGGAAAGCTGAAACTTGTGTGGAAGCATCCTCAGGTAGTGTAGATTCAAAGTTGTGAAAATCATGACCCCCGGGGGTAGGGTGGGGCCACAATGGGGGGTCGAAGTTTTACATAGGAATATATAGAATAAATCTTTAAAAATCTTCTTCTCAGAAACTAAACAGCCAGGAAAGCTGAAACTTGTGTGGAAGCATCCTCAGGTATTGTAGATTCAAAGTTGTGAAAATCATAACCCCTGGGGTTAGGTTGGGGCCACAATGGGGGGTCAAAGTTTTACATAGGAATATATGGAGTAAATCTTTAAAAATCTTCTTTTCAGAAACTTATTAGCCAGGAAAGCTGAAACTTGTGTGGAAGCATCCTCAGGTAGTGTAGATTCAAAGTTGTGAAAATCATGATCCCTGGGGGTAGGGTGAGGCCACATTGGGGGGGGGGGGGGGTGTTAAAATTTTACATAGGAATATATAGAGTAAATCTTTAAAAATCTTCTTCTCAGAAACTAATCAGCCAGGAAAGCTGAAACTTTTGGGAAGTATCCTCAGGTAGTGTAGATTCAAAGTTGTGAAAATCATGACCCCTGGGGGTAGGGTGAGGCCACATGGGGGGGGGGGTGTTAAAGTTTTACATAGGAATAAAGAGTAAATCTTTAAAAATCTTCTTCTCAGAAACTAATCAGCAAGATGATTCTTTTTTAATTGTTAAGACTTTGGCTCCAGGACAATTCTTTGGCCTCACAAGAAGGTTCAGAGTTTGATGTAGCTAAATATCCCATATATAAACAATTGTAAAGGATCTTTTTGAGAACTGCAATACTCAACATGTGATATGACTATAAAATTGAAGCAGGCAGCTATTTTTTTCATTAGAATCTTTTTGTATTACTGTTTTGGGTTATTGCCCTTGATTTATTTATTCTTGATTATTTTAATTAATGCATCCACTGTTAACCAATTAACCAATTGATTATTTTTATACAATAATAAATATTCAATGTATATAAGTTGTTCTGCATAAGTAGTTTTGAGTAAGGCTGGATTAGTTTGTTTATTTTTGATTTCCAATTTTTAGATACTATGAATTATTTTAGGCTGGCACATATATAGGGACAGTGTCTATTGCATTGCAAGGAGTGACTGTTTGGGGTTAAACTTGAACAGGTACGGAGAGATTGAGGGTGTTAACATCCCTGCTCTTTCTAGTCTTCGTGTTTTTCTAACCAACGATACAGAATGTGTGGTCATTTCTGCCCTGTATTGCATTAATACAAGTGTGCGGTCATACCTGCTTGTATTGGTGGTGGTTGCGGCGGAGCACTAGTGTATGGTCATCCCTGCTGGTGTTCTGGCCTTTCTAGTGCAAGTGTGCGGCACTCCCTGCGTTAGGTTGAGCTGTTGGCGCAAGTGTGAGATCATCCTTGCTTGCGTTATCTCTGCTTGCATTAACGTTGGTACCTGTTGAGTTGCGTAGGTGTGCGGTCATCCCTGCCTGCATAACGTTGAGTCCCTATATATGTGCAGGAGCGGTGATTAAAGTCTGCTCTTGTAAATATATTCAGCAATCAGGGCTATCCGAGTTCCAAGGGGGAAAAATGGATTTTATTTATACAGGATCTACATGTATTAATGTACATTGTCCAGATTGTATTATGACTCCATTAAGCTGACTTTATCATACCTATTGTTCCTCAGGTGAGCGATGTTGCCCATGGGCCTCTTGTTTTGGTTTGGGTTTGGTTTTTGGTGGGTTTTTTTAGGGGGGGTTCGGGGGAGGGGGTCAAGGGGGGCGGGTGATTTCTCATTTCTTCGCATAATAGTATGAATGCATTTTCAGGCACAAAATGGTTTGTGTTGATAATCTTTTTGCCTTTTAAAGGATTCAGCGGAAGTTCAGAGATTCCACAAAGAAGATATAAAATGCCTAGCGTTAATCATGTCCAAGCTTTCTCTAACTCACCTGTACTTCCTCTGACCTCAACATCACCCACTGCAGATATTCAGATTCCACAACAAACCAACATGTATATTTTAGCGATTGGTAGTGTAATTGCACTGTTCCTTGGTATCATTGCAGTACAATTTTGTATTAAACTTGGTATAAAACGAAAAAAGTATACACAACAGATGTCTGTCCACCGGAAACCAGTCAAGGAGGAAGAAACTTATCATGGAATTAACGAGTCTTTAATGGACACAGAAGGATACGATAGCCGCAATGAACAAGGACATGTTGGCAAATATGATGAGTTACAAACATCATATCAAGCCACTGGCGTACCATATGATAAGATCAAGACCCAAGCACATTATCAAGACATACGTGATTCTCTAATAGACTCGTCTTGCAATTCTGATTCAATCAACAGCAATAAATCATATTTAAAGCCAAAGACCAACGAAAAATTTAGTTACATAAATGTTACGGAACCCAGTACAGCAAAAAGTGGAATGATAAGTCAAAACAGTCCCGTCAGCTCGACAAATTATAGAAGCAATGTGTCATCTCAATACCTTGACCCTATCCAAAATTTACATAATGTTGAAATTGTATTGCAGAGCAATGAAATTGGTGTCAATAATGATGCATATCTTGATGTAACGCACGATACATTTGTTTAGTACATTTGTGTTTCACATTATGTAGTTCAGTTATTATATTAAAATATATAACGAAAATAAATTGTATTATCATTTTCGTGAAATATATAACGACATTAATTTATGAATAAAACATGTCATTGATTAGTTGCATAAATGAATTTATTTTTTAATGTTGGTCATATGAGAAGAGAAACAAAGATTAACAAAAATGGTCTTTGCTATTACATGTAAAAGTAGATAATCACATTGTTATTATAGCAGATGTTTCGCATGGAATAATTCTTATTTGTCTGAACAAAAACTATTCGGTTGAAACTATGGATACATACTGACGAAAATAGATGAAATGCAATGTATAAAAAAAATAATATGTAAAAATGTTTAATGTACATGTAATAATGTATGTTGTATAACAGTACAAAACATTTAGATATACTAAAATATGTCGTTTTAATTATGAAACAACTAGTTCAATACGATTGAGATACAGTTGTTGATATTATACATTTAATTCACTGCGGTAAAAGAGAAAGCAAAACGTATTTTAGGTGAGCAATGTCGATAAGAAAGTTGATTTTTCTTGTTACGCTAATGTTCCAATCCGCCAAATACACATCCTCTCATGTTATAACTATACCAGATCCACTTGTTTAGTACTGACTAATGTTTTTTATTATTTGTTTTTAAAATCTTGCTAGCTTGATGTAACAGAAAGGAAAATGCTTTCTGTCGAATACTCTCTTATTTAATCAGCTTATTAAGACTTAAGTAAAACACTTATCGCAAAAGTCTTCATATGTTTAATGGATAATTTTTAAATTTCCTATTTTAATTAAAATCAAACTAACAGAGATGTCCTTTTTATTTATTATTTTTAATGTTATCATTAACTTGTCATACTTTCGTTTGTTTCATACACTGTAAGGAGGCAACAATTTTCAAAGTTTAATTTTTTTCAAATTAATTGAAAATTAGTGCATTATATGTATACGTTTAAGATTATAGCAGTTTGGAAAAAGCGTTCAGATAAAATAGCGATTGGTCAGTCAGAAAATAAAAAAAAAACGATGACCATTTATGCTACAGAAAACTCTTTGTTTCAAAGAATCAATTTCTTTCTTAACCATCAAACGTATCTATTCCTACTTGATGTCACACCAAAAGTGTTGACTGTTTTAAAGAAAATTTATTATCTTCATTACTAAGGGTTTATGTGTCATTAGGAATTTGTCGTATGGTTTATTTGCTTATAAATTCACGATACATTTAAACCCCCAGTGCTATATTATTTGTAGTGTCGACACTGGTCAGTATCGATCCCATTTCCCAATTATCAACAACAGTTATATCTTGTTCATCTTTTTTTTAAGTACATTTTTTAGTTGATTTTTAGTGAGCAATGTCAAATAAACCTTGTTTGTTCTTGTTTATTTAAAAGTACATAAATCACTTTTCATGATTTGAGATTTCAAAATCATATTCATCCGTGGGTACATGTACCAAAAATTATTTGTCTCTTTTTGCACATGCACAATTTGTTTAATCATTGACATCACTTTTAGGAATTATATATGTTATGTATTTTGTAACAAGCGATTTACATAATTCCAAGTACTATGCTACATTGATTTGATTGTGCCATTATTTCCCCACATAGTTTTTTTTCTACTTGTGGATGAGTTCTGTCAGGTACATAAATATGGTATAAATAATTGGACACTTTCAGTGCAATCTGTTTAGTCGTCACAGTTGATGAGGCTGCTTAACATGTAGTGTTTTGTTGAGTTTGGAAGTTTATTTGTTATTTGAATTGACTTACATAATTACTAGCGTATATATCTCCTGTCACTCAATTTTTGCCGACTAAAACAAAGCTGCGGTATTCTAAGAAATTAAGATTTTTAAAATTATTTTTATTTTTATAATTACCAATTTTGCCATCATTGACAATTTTGTATCAATAAAAAAGTTGAAAAAAGATTTTTTTCCATCGGGCATGTTTGATATTGTATTTGATAGCCTAATCTGTTCTAACGATTTCTATTGCAGTTTTAGCTAACTAAACATACACGTTTAGTGTTTTGGCTTACAATCTTTTTTTTTCCAACAAATAGCATCAAATTTGCTGTACATTTTACATTAATTTATAGAAAAACTCACTGACAAGCGAAAGAAATTAAATACACATGAAAACGGCGATGTCAGTAAGCATTGAAAGGAATATTAAAGACAAAACGAAAAGTAAATTAAAAACGAATATCCTGTCGTAAGAATAAACCAGACACCAAAATGTCAGCAGTTCTGGCTCGTTCCATGATGGCTGTCTTGCCCGTTTTAAATGTTTAACATTTGAGACTGTTGCTAAAGACTAGCATTAATATGCAGAAAATAGCCATTAAAGACGAAGCAAGTGTAGCAAAATACCAATTTCTTCATTTGATCTTTGATCTTGGGTAATTCATTTTAATCGGTATTGTCTTATTTTTGTGTACTGTTTCTAATAAGTGTATTACAATAAATAAATTTTTGTTGATGTGTGCCTATAAAAATTTTAATTCATTCATATATTTTAAAAGCTGACCTATTTTAATCAATTTTATGAAATAGCAAGCATTCTAGGAGTATAACATAAGAAAAGTATGTTCCCTACCAACACTCTAAATATGAAAACTATTGTCGTTTTATGTGTTAATTAGGTCTGGAGAAAATTCGGTGTAAGAGCTTTTTTTAGATAAAGTACCCGATAAATATAAAAAAAAAACAAGAGTAGTTTTAGATTTAATTTCTTTATCATTTGGGTTAATTTGGGTCAATCTGAATAAATCGACACACCGGCTCAGCAATAACCAATAAAATACGGTAGACTTTGAACACTGTTCAATATCTTAATCATCTGTTGATAAAAATAACGGACATTGAACTGCATAAGTGATAATTGCTGTGTTGGATAGAATGGTAGAATAAGATCTCCACGATTTATTCCAGTTTTCTCTTTTCTGATCGAGTATAACATTTACCCAATTGATCGTAAATGAGTGTCACATTTTAAAATCAATCTCCTAAATACCTGCTTATTTAAAGAAACGAAAGACAAGCTTTTTCTGTAGGGCATCATTATGAAGCTAGACAATAAATTTGAAATCAGTTCTTCAAACCTTAAGTAAAAAAGTTTGGAAAAAATATTTTCACCGATAGAATATAAAAAAATGATTTAAGGTATTCGGATATTTCAAAATTATTTTTAAAATTTAAGACAGGCCATACCAAGTGATAACTTTTTATACGTACTATTCAATATGTTTCGTATGGTTAACCGTTTGTATTTCAAACTTATTTTTAGAATTGAAGACTAGCCATACCAAATGATAACTTGATATATTATATTAATGTTATATATACTAATAAGTAAATACATACTAATAAGTAGATATGATTAAATCGTTCATCTAGTGTTGCTAGTAACTTGATTTCTGGCACAGATTCTTGGCAGTGTATATTGATTTTATCATTTCTATTTTAATGAAGGTTCAATTATAATTGGTGATCTGTCATACAACATTAAAATTCAGTATTTACACTTGCCAATGTATTTCCTTATATGAAATTACATACGTGCAACTTTTACACGAGTCAAGTAGTCAAATTTGTGTCGTCGCAAAGATCATTGACTAGCTTATGGTTTGATCGTTACAATAGCATTATTATCATCAACATTAAAACACGTTTATGTTCATATTTCTGAACAACCTTCTTTCTTAAACATAAATATTGATAATAAACGGCATTGTAATAATGATAGCATCAGGATATCGACTTGAGTTTTAAACTTTTAAACATTACTGATTATTTCTTGAACATCTTACATGTATTATATGACATACATATTAAATTCTATTGCTTTATTTTGAAAAATGCGGTAAAATTTTAAAGATTCAGATCAATGTGATTGACAAGCTATAGAGCGGCAAATGCTTTTGAAATTGTCGGTGTGATTATTGGCCGCATTCAAGAAGGAAATCAGCGTCAATACACATGTAATACCGCTAAGAGTGAACAGTTAGTGTACTATGTACAACTTTTGCGTATTTTCTTTTATAGTTAAAGAGGTTTATGGGATTGGAAAATAAACTAAATGTGAGATAAAATATGTAATTTTAATTATGTTAATCCAAATAGCCATGTTTTATACATCATTTCAATAAATGAATATTCCATAGTTATGGAGTAAAGTATACGTGTTATTATAACCATCACTGCAAATGGTTTATAAATATTAGAATTGAAAGTTTTAATTCCTTAATTGATGACCTGGGTACGGTGTAATTATTATTAATTGTTAATATTAGAATTCTAAGTTTAAATTCCATAATTAATGGCCTGTGTACAGTGTAAAATTTAACAGATGTGTAAAAAAAAATATATGGATAAAACAAGGAAATTAGTTAGGTTGTAGAATAAGGAAACTTTTGAACGATATTCCACAACTCTTTTGGAATCAATGACTTTTTTTTGAGATATTTTAAAGAATAAGCACTAAATAAAATATTCCTACAACATTAGCCATCAATTTTACTTTAATTTTTCAAAAGTGTATCAAAATTAACCCTTCTTTAACTTATAGGTAAACTAAAATTGAAATATTTATTGTCGCGGAAACCAATGCATATTCCTATTTATTTTATACTTCGTTCTAGTAATTAACAACACGCGGAAATATTCAAGTTTACAAAATATAATATCAGATGTTGCGCATTACCTTGTATTTTCACCCAGAGTTTTTTTTTATTAGTTAAATCAACAAAATATGTGTGACGGGAAAGAAGGCTTTACGAGGTAAGTAGTAGTCTAGTATACACATGTACCTTTTTTATACTTTCTTTTTGTCGTTATATTATATCAATGATCATTTCTAGGGATGGAGGTACGTATTCGTGTTGTTATAACCATTACTTCAACGGATCAACATGTGTTCGTAAGTGATTTTTATTTTTGCCATGTCATTGGAACAATGTATCTTTTAATTGTATGGTATTAATGAAGACGAAGTCTTGAAAACAGAAACCTCAAACAAACACAATCTCTACATTTTTTTCAATTCCCAAAAGTATTGTTTCGTTTACTATTTCAATAAAACAATAATTAAATATCATTTATTAGAGTGTCTTGACGGATTTTATGGAAACGAGTGTTCAAAGAAATGCAACAACGGCTTATATGGCGAACGATGTGGATATATATGTAATTGCAGTGCTGTGCAATTTTGCCATCATATAACTGGATGCATTATTGGTAATTTTTAAAATTTCTCATTCTTCTGCGCATAATGGTATTAATACATTTTAAGACAGAGTGTTAAAATCATAACGTTAATAGGCACATTTCACACTTGGGCACAATATATTTTGTTACATGTAGTTTTTGCTATGATAATTATAGTGTGGTTAATATTTCCAGACTTAATAACAATATAAAGCAGGATTTCTTGTATTAAAACATGTAAATTTAAAAGGATAGCTCGAATTTGTTGCTGTTTAGTATGAACCCCCATTTTAAACAAATAAAATTTAATAACACAATAAACACAATTCAGATATCTGGATGGCTCACCTATCTGGACGACTGGACTTTGGAATGAAAGCGTCCGGATAACTGAGACTCCACTGTATATTGCATGTGACAAATAATGGAATGCGAAATACAAATTATCTCTTAAGTCTATCAGATAAATTATTTACTGGATTGAGCATGCAAGTTCAAAATCCTATTAATGTCTATCATAGCAATGCAAAAACATAAATTATATACTCTCATAGATGATACTAGTAATTTATGAAACAGTGCAATTTTTAATAGGGTGATAGGTTCTCCCGAAGAAGAAAAAGAAAACAAATCTTTAAAAAGGGGAAAGGGGGACAAAATATATTGTTACATACTATTACTACCAAAATCGAAATTATTTTAAGTAAGTTGGATGGAGTGTTACAGAAGGGTATTGCTCAGCGACAGCAGTTAGGGTTGTAGAAATTTATCGTAACTCCTTTTTGTCATTCGATTTGTTTGTTTTGATTAAATAATACTAGATATTAATCCTTGCTTGCACAGGTTGAGTAAAACGGACATAATTTAAGAAAATGAGTTCAGAAATTAATACCAAAACCATGCGATCTTAAAAAAGAAGTATACTTATGATATGCATAATTAATGGTAAATATGTAAAAAAAAAAATAAAAAAAAATGTTATACGTGAATACTATTTATTATTGTACATGAAATACAAATTTATTTCTACCATTTCCCCTCTATCTGGGAATCTATCTTTGTACTTCGTCCTACTGATAGAATGAAAAATTCTCTTTATAGAGGTGGACAGACATGTCTTTATGATTGTTTTGCATGTCTACTTCACTGGGAAAATGCACATGTATCAGCTAAAACCACATGTACGCACCTCATCGCAAGCAGTAGTATTAATTATTGGTAGTACAACTTTTTTTTTTAGCATTTTAAAGTGAACACGTGCCCTTTTGGCCATACAGCTTTTAAAAAGCTTACTACTTATGTGCTGGTACTGTGATAAAACTATATTCAGTGGTTTCCTCTCCTGTCACTACAGATTGTTCTGAATAATCTGAAATATGTAATAAGATTTTTATTCATTGTTATTTTCAATATTACCGGTATTTCATTTTCTATTGCTTTTAAACACAATCCAATTATCCCACCAACCCAACACCCATACATACTTTTGGGTATGCAATGTCCATGCTTATACAATGCAGAGTGCAGCGATAAATGCTCTTCTAATGGTAACGACCCGTGTGATCCCTAGCTGCATGAAGTGAATATGAATCCTTAAACTGTAAAATCAATTTTATTTAGATTAAAATTTATTTATTTACCAAAGAAAAAAATTGGGGGGAATCATCATTCTGTGAGGGTTCAAAATAGAGGTAAATTCGTGTGTAAAGTGTATGTTTCCTTATGTTTTTAGTAAATAAGCATTTTATTAAAACAATGTGGGGTTTTGGCGAGTTCAATTGATAATTTTGAAAATTGATTTACCTTTTCCTCCCCAAATCTACATATAATGACTTGTATGCAATTTTAGCTATCCCCGGGGTCTTCAGGAAATTTTTCTGATTTCTTTTACATTAAATTGATAAATAGTAATGGCCCAATGCAAATGAACAAAACGGATCCGCCCCTCTTTTACCCACAACCAGTAGAAGCTAAAAATTACGTCGATAGTGAATTAATTCACACGTATAGAGAAAAAAGTGCCAATTTGAAAAAAAAATATTCGACCGGGTACAATGTATATAATTTATTAATCAAAACAAAATTCACTTTTCTTATAATTTACCTGTATTGGAACACAAAAAATTGAATCCATTACAGGTATTTTTATATAATTGTATAGATGGATATAAATTATTAACTTGTGTACTTATAAATTAAGTGCTGTTTGTCCAAAGACCTCTCAGTTTATTTTTAAGCCATAATTGACAGAGTAAGTGCATTATTGGATACTATCCACTGGTTTAACAATAGTAACCAGTGGTTAGACAACCACCGGCTAAATTCACTTTGAGCAACAAAACTTTGACCACTGGTTATTAAACCAGTCGATACGACTTTGACCAATGGTTAAAGCTAACCAGAGTTTTGAGCAACCAATTCCAAATGTGCCATAAGCTTATAGACATGATTTCTTGGGCTACAAATTATTATTTACAGTACTTATATTAAATAAAAATTACCAATATTTTAGATATAAAATATGTGTCTACATATTTGCACAAAACTTTTCTTCTAAGGGAGATAAAGTGGTAAACAGTCAGGGATATTTAACTCTCTTAATTAGTTGAAACACAACAAATGTCTGCAACCTTTTTTGTTGTTTATTAGGTTATGATGCTTTTTGAAAAAGGCGTTATATTGCTTTTGAAAAAGGCGTTATTACAATTTTAAAAGGTGTTACAATGCTTTAAGAAAGGTGGAATAAAGCCTATTTTTGCGTGATATTTGTTATTACGCATTTCTAAAATGCATTATTACGTCTTTTTTAGCGTAATTACGCCTTTTTGCGTCATCATGCCTTTTTGAAACGCGCTATTTTAAAACTTTAATTTTTATTATTTGATTTTAAGACGCCTTTATAAAAGGCGTTCAACGCCATTTTGGATGTTCAAATGTTCTCAAATAAAAGCTTTAAAAACGTCTTTTTCGCGTTATAACGCTTTTTGAGGTTTTAGTACGCCTTTTTGCGTTGTTACCCTTTTAAAAAAAAATTCAGTCACAGTTTTCAGCCTTCGAAGAAATATTATAGCATGTTGAAAAAAACAAATTACAGATTTCTTTTTCCAACTACATGTAAGCTTTAAATGAACTGAAAGATATGTTGAGTAATTAATGCCATTATTCTTCCTGTGATAATGACGAAATATACATCAGTCTGGTAAACTGGCTAATATATCAGTATTCAAATAAATTCGTATTAAGCGCAACAGCGAATTAACATTTTTGGAACATGCCAACAGGTTCTTTGGTGAATGTGTAAATATATTATCTAAGATTAATCAAAATCGTTTACTTAATAAGGTATTACATGTATCTATAAGAAAAAAATTAAAAACAAAAAGTGATTGATTATTGGAACTTAATATATTATAGTGTTGTATTACATTAAGCGAGGATAAGACTTAAACAGCCAAATCAGTGCAAATTTGCAAATCTAAATAAATCATGGCATGCAAAATTGTCCATACAAATTTCGAAGAACAGACTTAATATTTACATTTTAAAAAAAGTAAGACGAATTACTTGACAATTTATTCGTTCGTTTACGAAACAAAATTTTCTTTATATTCTAAGAATTGACTCTTGCCTCAAAAACTTATATTTAGATTGCAAAAATGATACAGATATGTATAGTAATGAATATAGTCATCAGAATCCAACGGATGTATAGAAACAAAAATGAATAAAACAAGGAAATAAGTCTAAATTTAGAAGAAGGAAACTGTTGCGTGAGAATTAACAACTAAAAAGATGACTCCATTATCGGGATACTTAATAGAATTAGCCTTCAAAATATTTTGACATATTAAATTATAGTCGTATATTTTACCTAAATTACGCAAAAAAAATGTTACAAAAAATGTTTATATTGAACTGTCTTTCAGACTAGCTATAATTAGGAGGGTAGTAATTTACATTGTGGAAATCAATGTATATGTTTAAACATTTTATCTATATAAATTAAACACTGAAAGGCGTAAACATTGACATTTACAAAAATCGTCACTATTATGCATTGAAAATGGATATCAAACAAAATCACTTTTGCAAAGTTAACCAACAAAGCATGTGTGAGGGACAGGAAGGCTTGACGAAGTATGTAGTTTTCCAGTGTACCTTATATTTTCATATCGCTGATATTAATATCTATTCTTATTGATATGGATGGAATATCGGGATCAACATGCGTTGGTAAGTAATATATTTGTTCTATGTCAGTACAAAAATGTATATTAAATCTAATATTAAGGAATATGAATAATAACAAAACTCTCGAATGAATAAAAATTCAATATTATTCATACCTCATTGTGCATTGTGTAGTTTACTTTTAAAACAATAAACATCTTTAAAATATCATTTTTTAGATTGTCTCGCTTGATTTTATGGAAATGATTGTTTAAGGACTTGCGACAAGGGTTTATATGGAGAACGATGCAGCAAGGAATGCAAATGCGATAAAGAACTGTGCCACCATATAACTGGATGTCTTAGTGGTTTGTTTCGTTTTTGTTTTGGTTTGGGTTTGTTTGGGGGGGGTTTTTTTGGGTTTTTTTTGGGGGGGGGGGGGGTTCGGGGGTCAGGGGGGTCAGGGGGATGATTTCTCATTTTTTTGCATAATGGTATTAATGTATTTTCAGGCACAAAATGTTTTTTGTTGATAATTTTTTGCCGTTTAAAGGATTCAGCGGAAGCTCAGACGTTTCGCAAAGAAGATATAAAATTTCTAGCGTTAATCATATCCAAGCTTTCTCTAACTCACCTGTACTTCCTCTGACCTCAACAACACCCACAACAAACCAACTTGTACATTTTAGCGATTGGTAGTGTAATTGCACTGTTCCTTTGTATCATTGCAGGAAATTTTGTATTAAACTTCGTATAAACCGAAAAAAGTATACACAACAGATGTCTGTCCAACGGAAACCAGTCAAGGAGGAAGAAACTTATCATGAAATTAACGAGTCTTTAATGGACACAGAAGGAGACGATAGCCGCAATGAACAAGGACATGTTGGCAAATATGATGAGTTACAAAAATCAAATCAAGGCACCGGCGTACCATATGATAAGATCAATACCCAAGCACATTATCAAGACATAAGTGATTCTCTAATGGACTCGTCTTGCAATTCTGATTCAAGCTTAAGCAATAAATCATATTTAAAGCCAAAGACCAACGAAAAATTTAGTTACATAAATGTTACGGAATCCAGTACAGCAAAAATTGGAATGATAAGTCAAAACAGTCCCGTCAACTCGACAAATGATAGAAGCAACGTGTCATCTCAATACCTTGACCCTATCCAAAATTTACATAATCTTGAAATTGTATTGCAATGAAATTGGTGTCAATTATGATGCATATCTTGATGTAACGCACGATACATTTGTTTAGAACATTTGTGTTTCACGTTATATATTTTCAGTTATTATATTAAAATATATAACGAAAATAAATGTATTATCATTTTTGTGAAATATATAACGACATTAATTTATGAATAAAACATGTCATTGATTAGTTGCATAAAGGAATTTATTTTTTAATATTGGTCATATGAGAAGAGAAACAAAGATTAACAAAAATGGTCTTTGCTATTACATGAAAAAGTAGATAAGCGCATTGTTATTATAGCAGATGTTTCGCATGGAATAATTCTTATTTGTCTGAACAAGAACTATTCGGCTTAAACTATGGATACATACTGACAAAAATAGATGAAATGCAATGTATATAAAAAAATAATGTGTAAAAATGTTTAATGTTCATGTAATTATGTATGTTGTATAACAGTACAAAACATTTAGGTATACTAAAATCTGTCGTTATAATTATGAAACAACTAGTTCAATACGAGTGAGATACAGTTGTTGATATTATACATTTAATTCACTACGGTAAAAGAAAAAGAAAAACATATTTTAGGTGAGCAATGTCGATAAGAAAGTTGATCATTCTTGTAACGCTAATCTTCCAATCCGCCAAATACACAACCAATCATGTTATAACTATACCATCGACTTGTTTAGTACGGACTAATGATCTTTGTTATTTGTTTTTTAAATCTTGCTAGCTTGATGTAACAGAAAGGAAAACGCTTTCTGTCGAATACTTTCTTATTTAATCAGCTTATTAAGACTAAAGTAAAACACTTATCGCAAAAGTTTTCATATGTTTAATGGATAATTTTTTTATTTCCTATTTTAATTAAAATCAGACTAACAGAGATGTCCTTTTTATTTTTTAATGTTATCATTAGTTGCCAAACTTTCCTTTGTTTCATACACTGTAAGGAGGCAACAATTTTCAAAGTCCAATTTTTTTCAAATTAATTGAAAATTAATACATTATACGTATACGTTTAAGATTATAGCAGTTTGGAAAAAGCGTTCAGATTAAATAGCGATTGGTCAGTCTGGAAAAAAAAACCGATGACCATTTAAGCTACAGAAAACTCTTTGTTTCAAAGAATCAATTTCTTTCTTAAACATCAAACGAATCTATACCTATTTGATGTCACACCAAAAGTGTTGACAATTTTAAAGAAAATTTATTATCTTCATTACTAAGGGTTTATGTGTCATTAGGAATTTGTCGTATGGTTTACTTGCTTATAAATTCACGATACATTTAAGCTCCCAGTGCTATATTATTTGTAGTGTCGACACTGGTCAGTATCGATCCCATTTCCCAATTATCAACAACAGTTATATCTTGTTCATCTTTTTTTTTTTTGAAAGTACATTTTTAGTTGATTTTCAAAGAGCAATGTCAAATAAACCTCGTTTGTTCTTGTTTATTTAAAAGTACATAAATCACTTTTCATAATTTGAGATTTCAAAATTATATTCATCCGTAGGTACATGTACCAAATATTATTTGTCTCTTTTTGCACATGCAGAATTTGTTTAATCATTGACATCACTTTTAGGAATTATATATGTTTTGTATTTTGTAACAAGAGGTTTACATATCCAAGTACTATGCTACATTAATTTGATTGTGCTATAATTTCACCACGTAATTTTTTCTACTTCTGTCAGGTACATAAATATGGTATAACTACTTGGACGCTTTCAGTGCAATTTGTTCAGTCGTCACAGTTGTTGAAGCTGCTTAACATGTAGTGTTTTGCTGAGTTTGGAAGTTTATTTGTAATTTGAATGACTTAAATGCTTACTAGCGTATTTTTCTCCTGTCACTCATTTTTGCCGACTAAAACAAAGCTACGGGATTCTAAAACATTAAGATATTTTAATTATTCTTATTTTCATAATTACCAATTTAGCCATCATTGATAATTTTGTATGAATTAAAAATTTTAAAAAAGGAGATTTTTTTTCCATCGGGCATGTTTGATATTATATTTGATAGCCTAATCTGTTCTAACGATTTCTATTGCAGTTTAAGCTAACCAAACATACATGTTTAGTGCTTTGGCTTACAATCTTTTTTCCAACAAATAGCATCAAATTTGCTGTAAATTTTACATTGATTTATAGAAAAACTCATTGACAAGCGAAAGAAATTAAATACACATGAAAACGGCGATGTCAGTAAGCATTGAAAGGAATATTGGATACAAAACGAAAAGTAAATTAAAAGCGATTACTCTGTTTTAAAAATAAAGCAGACACCAAAATTTCAACAGTTCTGGCTCGTTCCATGATGGCTGTCTTACCCCTTTTAAATGTTTAACATTTGAGACTGTTACTAAAGACTAGCATTATGGATGACGTTTACTCGGAATGAAAAAAAAATCCACTGATGATAATGAAAAACCAACTATTGTGTGTTATAGACCTTACATGGTGGTGTTATTCTTCACTTTCAAAAAATTAGGTCAATGACCTACTTTTTGAGTTAATGCCCATTGAATATTTTTTGAAAATTTAAGAAAAATCCATAAAAATTTTATACTAAGATTGAGATTTTCTTAATTGTGAAAATAATACAAATTACTTAACTCTTTAACAAATGAAATACAGTTTATGAATGTTAGTGACATTAAATAGATACAAAGCATAAAGATTTCATTCACAATTTTTATAGATATTCTAGTCCGAATTTCCTCTATCAGTTTTCAAATTACTACACATTTTTGATTCAATATAACAAAAAACTGAATGATGATAATGCTAAAACATTTATAGTATTAAACTAAGTATATTGACCTTTCTCTGCTGTCATAAAATTTATATGAGGTCAATAATCAAAATTTTGAGATATGGTGTCTTTTATCATTTTTAGGCATTTTTCAATACTTTTGTAGTGTGTTCCATACGATTATCTAAACGAAAAAGCAAGATAAAACCAACAAAAAATATGTAAAATTATGTTGACTAACAAATAAAATCTTAACTTTAAATATTACAGTACTACCAAAAATATTTGAGTGGGAAAAAAAACCCTGAAAAACTTAGTCCGAATTTCCTTTGTTTTGCTAAAAGTCAAACTTTGTCAGAGCCCAATTCCTTAATTTAGTAAAAAATATTGATTGTTATGTCAATAATAATTCATTTCATAAATACTCTTTGTATTAAAAACAAGTTTTACTCATGAAATTGAACTTTTTAACAATCCGGATTTGAGAACTCAAACCCTGAGTAAGCAACGTCCTTAATGCAGAAAAAAGCCATCAAAGACGAAGCAAGTGTAGCAAAATACCAATTTCTTCATTTGATGTTTCGTCTTGGGTAATTCATTTCAATCGGTATTGTCTTATTTTTCTGTACTGTTTCTAATAAGTGTATTACAATGCAAATCTTTTTGTTGATGTGTGCGTATAAAAATTAAAATTAATTCATATATTTTAAAAGCTGACCTATTTTAAACAATTTTATGAAATAACAAGCATTCTGAGAGTATAACATAAGAAATGTATGTTCCCTACCAACACTCTAAATATAAAAACTATTGTCGTTTTATGTGTTAAATAGAAAGAAAATTCGGTGTAAGAGCTTTTTTAGATAAAGTACCCGATAAATAGTAAAAAAAACAATACTAGTTTTAGATTTAATTTCTATATCAGTTGGGTTAATTTGGGTCAATCTGAATAAATTGACACACCGGCTCAGCAATAACAAATTAAATACAGTAGACTTTGAACACTGTTCAATATCTTAATCATCTGTTGATAAAAATAACGGACATTGAACTGCATAAGTGATAAATGCTGTGTTGGATAGAATGGTAGAATAGGATCTCCACGATTAATTCCAGTTTTCTCTTTTCTGATCGAGTATAACATGAACCCAATCGATCGTAAATGAGTGTCACATTTTAAAATCAATCTCCTAAATACCAACGAAAGACAAGCTTTTTCTGTAGGGCATCATTATGAAGCTAGACAATAAATTTGAAATCAGTTCTTCAAACCTTAAGTAAAAAAGTTTGGAAAAAATATTTTCACCGATAGAAAATGATTTAAGGTATTTGGATATTTCAAAATTATTTTTAGAATTAAAGACTAGCCATACCAGGTGATAACTTTTTATACTATTCAATATGTTTCGTATGGTTAACCGTTTGTATTTCAAACTTATTTTTAGAATTGAAGACTAGCCATACCAAAAGATAACTTGATATATTATATAAATGTTATATATACTAATAAGTAAATACATACTAATAAGTAAATATGATTAAATCGTTCATCTAGTATTGCTAGTAACTTGATTTCTGGCACAGATTCTTGGCAGTGTATATTGATTTTATCATTTCTATTTTAATGAAGGTTCAATTATAATTGGTGATCTGTTATACAACAATAAAATTCAGTATTTACACTTGCCAATGTATTTCCTAACATGAATTTACATACGTGCAACTTTTAAACGAGTCAAGTAGTCAAATTTGTGTCGTCGCAAAGATCATTGCACTAGCTTATGGTTTGATCTTTACAATAGTATTATTATCATCAACATTAAAACACTTTTATGTTCATATTTCTGAACAAACTACTTTCTTAAACATAAATATTGATAATAAACGGCAATGTAAAAATGAGAGCATATTAAGGATATCGACTTGAGTTTTAAACTTTTAAACATTACTGATTATTTCTTTAACAGCTTACATGTATGACATACATATTAAATTTTATTTCGTTATTTGGAAAAATGCAGTAAAATTTTAAAGATTCAGATCAATGTGATTGACAAGCTATAGAGCGGCAAATGCTTTTGAAATTGTCGGTGTGATTATTGGCCGCATTCAAGAAGGAAACCAGCGTCAATACACATGTAATACCTCAAAGAGTGAATAGTTAGTGTACTATGTACAACTTTTGCGTATTTACTTTTATAGTTAAAGAGGTTTATGGGATTGGAAAATAAATTAAACGTGAGATAAAATATCTAATTTTAATTATTTTAATCCAAATAGCCATGTATAATACATCAATTTAAAAAATGAATATTCGATATTTATGGAATAAGGTATACGTGTTATTATAACCATAACTGAAAATGGTTTATTAATATCAAAATTTAAAGTTTTAATTTCATAATGGATGGGCTGAGTTTAGTCTAAAATTTAATAGATATGTAGAAAAAATATGTAATTAAAACAAGGAAATTAGTTAGGTTGTTGAATAAGGAAACTTTTGAACGATATTGCACAACTCATTTGCAATCAGTGACTCTAAATTTGAAATATTCTAAAGAATTTGCATTGAATAGATTTACACCTAAATCATTAGCCATCATTTTTACTTATTTTATTCAAAAGTGTGTTCAAAATCAACCCATTTTTTAACTTATTAATTAATCTAAAGTGAAATGTTTATTGTCGCGGAAACCCTGCGTATTCCTATTTATTTTACACTTGTCTCTAGTAATTAACAACACACGGAAATATTGACGTTTACATATTATAATATCAGATGTTGCGCATTACCTTGTATTTTTTATCAGAGTATTTTACTAGGTAAATCAAGAAAGTATGTGTGACGGTAAAGAAGGCTTCACAAGGTAAGTAGTAGTGAAGTACATGTATACCTTTGTTTTATATTTCCTTTTCGTAATGATCTTTTATCAATCATAATTTCTAGGGATGGAATTACGTATATGTGTTGTTATAACCATTACTTCAACGGATCAACATGTGTTCGTAAGTGATTTTTCTTTTTTCTATGTCATTGCAACTATGTATCTTTTAATTATATGGTATTAATGAAGATGAAGTCTTGAAAAAAGAACTCTCAAACAAACACAATCTCCACATTTTTCCATATCTCAGATGTATTGTTTCGTTTACTATTTCAATATAACAATCTTTAAATATCATTTATTAGAGTGTCTTGCGGGATTTTATGGAAACGATTGTTTAAAGAAATGCGACAACGGTTTATATGGCGAACGGTGTGGCAAAAAGTGTAATTGCAGTACAGGACAATTTTGCAATCATAAAACTGGATGCATTAGTGGTAATTTTAAAATTTCTCATTCTTCTGCGCATAATGGTATTAATATATTTTAAGATATTAAATGGTTTATACTCAAAAAAGAATTTGCCTTTTATAGAGTACAGCGGAAGTACAGAGGTACCCCACAGAGGATATAAAAGTTCAAGTACCGAACATACTCCAGCTAACTCCAATTCACCTTTACCTTCCTTGACCTCAACATCACCCACTGCAGATATTCAGTTTCCACAACAAACTAACAGTTTTATTTTTGCGATCGGCAGTGTAATAGCGTTATTCCTTGGTATAATTGTTGTACAGTTTTGTATTAAGCTTTGTATAAAACGAAGAAAGTATACACAACAGATGTCCGTCAAACGGAAACCAGTCAAAGAGGAAGAAACTTATAATGAAATTAACGAGTCGTTTTTAGGCATAGAAGAAGGTAGTCGCAATGAACAACGACAATTTGGCAGATATTTTGAGTTACAAGAACGAAATCAACTCGCCGGCGTACCATATGATAAAATAAAGACCCAAGCACATTATCAAGAAATAAATAATTCTCTTGTAGAATTGTCTTGCAATTCTGATTCAAGCAACAGCAATGCATCATATCTAAAACCAAAGACAAACGAAAACCATAGTTACATAGATGTTATGGAATCAAGTACTGCAAAAAATGTAATCACAACTCAAATTAGTAATGTCAACTCAACAAATGATAGCAGCAAAGTGTCATCTCAATACCTTCAACCCGTCCACAATATAGAAAAGGATGAAACAGTAATACAGAGCCATGAAATATGTGACAATAATGGTGCGTATCTAGATGTAACACATGATACATTTGTTTAATTCATTGGTTTTATGTTTCACGTTCTGCAGTTCAGTGAGTCTATTAAATTCTCATTTTCATGAAATTCATAACGATTGTTAATTGTATATGTTGAAATACAAAATGATTGAGTAGACGAATAAACGATATTACATTATAATGTTGGTCAATAGGTATTTTTAAAGATAAATGAACGGTGTTTCTCAGAGATTAATACTAGTACTTATTTGTATGAACAAGAACTATTTTACATAAAATAGGGATTCAAGTACATAGTGACGATGATAGGAGAAAAATTGTGCGTAAAAACAATATCAAGTAAATAATGTCAATGTATTAATTCATTATCAACTACTATTTAAAAGATTTCAAATACAGTGTTTGATAGTGTGCATTTATTGCATAACGTTTTAAACATGTCAATTTCTAAAAGTTGTGTTTTAGGCAATGTGGGATAAAATGTTCTCCTGTCAGTCATTTTGTTGGCTAATACAAAGATTCAGGTGACAAAATGCAAACATTCAAGAAAACTTCTTATTTACAAAATGCATTAAAATGTTGAAGTAAGGATTTTCCGCCGGATATCTTTGATAATTAATGTACTTTTTAGCCGAAGCCATTCTAAACATTTTTTTCGTTGCAGGTTTAGTTAACCAAACATATGTATGTTTTTCAACAAATAGCAGAAACGTTGCTGTACATTTTGCAATAATTTATTTTACATTTCTCCTATAAAACTGACTGACAATCGTTTAAAAACAGCTAAACACATGTAAATATTGGTAATCATTGAAATTATCAATGTGCATAGCTCAGGTCACACATTAAAGATTAATGCAGAAAACGTGAAATGAAGGAATGAATTTCGTAAACAATCATTGATATGTACTGTTTATTTGTTATCAATTCAATATTAAATCAAGGCATATTCAAGAATGCATGCCTATTCTTTTTTCGAAAATATAAAATACGAATGCAGCGCTTAAGGGAGAAGGTTCTGTAGGAGTTTTTTTTACATGCATTTGTATCTAGAAATCAAGTGAATATCTTATAGTGTCCGAAATGTGAAAATAAACAGACATAAAAAGAATTATTTCACACATGTAACAAAATATTAATATCTGTACATGGACATTTTCAAGAAACAAACACTTGTCGTTAGCAATAGAATCAAGTTACTGAAGAACTAACGGGAGTTAATTTTATTGATGATTATCTTTTTTTATATGAATTCTCGGGCTTTTCCGAGTTAAAGACGGAAAAACCATATAAATCATGTTGTATAATATTTAAAGATAGAATTATCGTCATCAAAATTTACGATGCAGTGATATCATTAATCGAAATATATCTGAAAAATTAATATAATAACAATAATAATAAAGTGTAGTGTAATGTCTCATCGTAACGGGAATTTAAATTTCTTTATGATTTCTATGCAAGATGTTCACAGAAAGAAAATGAATCACTAGAATTCACCCTTCAAAGTAATGTTCCACAACAGTTGTAAAAAATGAAATGCTCGATTCAAGGGAAAAATATACAGAAGTTTAATATAATTTTTCTTTAACGCAATGCAATTGTAGACCAAAAAAAATCTGAGTGGTATGTTTTACCATGAGCAATAGCAATACTTCCTCTGACCCACATAAGTTTCCTGGCTTTGTATCGTCTATACAGTTGAATTATCAAATACCTCATCAGCTGTTTAAAAGAATTAGACATTGCTTCGAGATTAAAGTGTCCGTGATATGATGTTGTTGCCTTTGGTGCAATAGTTCTGCATTAGTCGGATGATTTCACACCTCCACCAGTTCCACCAATGTCAGTGTCATATACAAGAAGTAGTGTTATTTTGTTTGTCAAGGACCATCACTTTTTTGTCAGTTATTTGTCAGTTGTCTTGTTGTTTTTGCCGCTGCTTGAACTGGTTTTATCGGCTGCTTGAAATAATAAATACAACCCCAAGACACAAATTTAAGATATCAGTGTATTACATCAAAAGAAGTTAAAACGTGTACAGCCTGACATTAGCAATTAAAAAAGAAAGATGGCAAAATGTTTACAAACTAATTTGACAATGACTTTTTAATAAGAAGAAAAATTACTTATTATAATTTAATTGTCCGTTCTAAAATACAAATAATTACCAGTATTAAAAAGTATTTAGTACTAATATTATACACATCTGCAAAGGAATAAATAAAAGCACTCAATTCTATCGGAAGCGTAACAATAATATAAATAAAACAAGGAAATTAGTTGTGTTGTAAAAGAAGGAAACTTTTAAATTAATATTGCACAACTCAAACGATGTTTTTGAGACATTTTTAAGTTAAAACATTTGATAAATGTTGACACCTAGAACAATATCCACCATTTTTACATTAATTTTTTCATGAAAAATGTATTTAAGTAAAAGTTAAAGAATCAACCTTTGATTAAATTTACCAATAATCCGAAGTAAAATATTTTATATTGTGGAATTCAATGCATATTCCTATCTATTTTACATTTGATTCTAGTAATTAACACACGGAACTATTTACTTTTATAATCTATCATTTCAAATGATGCACTTGCCCTTGGATATCCACGGCAGAGTTTTGTTTTACTAGTTTAATCAAGAAAGCATGTGTGAGGGGAAAAAGGGCTCGACGAGGTAGGTAGTAAAATGTACAATTTTCTGTTCATACTCTTCTTTAATTATTTGATATCGCTGATTATTTCTAGGGATGGAATTACGTATACGTGTTGTTATGACCATTACTACAACGGATCAACATGTGTTGGTAAGTCATTCATATTTTTTAATGTTACTGCAACAAAGTATTTTGTATTCTATGATGATCAAAAGGATGAAGTCATAAAAACAGCATGTCATATTACATGTAAGAAAATCTTTTCATTTTTTCCTAGAAATGTATTTTTCGTTTACTTTTTATCCTAAAATCAGCAATTTGAGAACTTTGAAATTTCATTTATCAGGTTGTCTCGCTGGTTTTTATGGTCCTGATTGTTTAAAACCTTGCGATTTCGGCTTTTATGGTGAACAATGCAGCAAAACGTGCAATTGCAGGACACAAATTTGCCATCATATACATGGATGCATTTTTGGTAAAAATATTTACATATGTATCTTCGGTGCGTGATATAATCTGTATGATTTCAGATTAAAAGAACAATGAAGACAAATCATTATTAACATTTCAGAGTATAGCGGAAGTTCAGAGATTCCAACTACAGGTTATAAAAGTACTATTACCGATCATACTCCAACTAACTCAAAACCACCTTTACCTCCTTTGATGTCAACATCACCCGCTACAGATATTCAGTTTCCGCTTCAAACCAACATTTTTATTTTTGCAATCGGCAGTGTGATGGCGCTGTTCCTTTGTATAATTGTTGCACAGCTTTGTATTAAACTTCGTATTAAACGAAGAAAGTATACACAACAGATATCCGTCAAACGGAAACCAGTCAGAGAGGAAGAAACTTATAATGAAATAAACGAGTCAATAATAGGCATAGGAGGAGATAGTTGCAATGAACAACGACACTTTGGCAGATATTCTGAGTTACCAGAACGAAATCAACTCACGGGCGTACCATATGATAAGATAAAGACCCAAGCACATTATCAAGAGATAAATAATTCTCTTGTAGAATTGTCTTGCAATTCGGATTCAAGCAACAGCAATGCATCATATCTAAACCCAAAAACTAACGAAAACCATAGATGTTATGAAATCCAGTACTGCAAAAAGTGGAATTACAATCAGAGACAGCAATGTCAACTCAACAAATGATAGCAGCAAAGCGTCATCTCAATACCTTCAACCTGTCCACAATATAGAAAAAGATGAAACAGTATTACAGAGCAATCAAATTGGTGACAACAATGATGCAAATGTTGGTGTAATGCGTGAAACAATTTTCTAATACCTTTGGTTTCACATTATGGAGTTTCGTTATTCTAATAAAATAGATAACGAAAATAAACTGTGTTATTATTTTCGGGAAATTTATAACAATAGTATTTGTTGATCATAAAAATATCGTTGAATAGTTTCATAAACAAATTTATATTTTAATGTTAATCACTTCGGAAGAGAAATGGAAAAGAATAACAAAAACGTTCTACGCTATTTGAATTAGATAAGCACATTTAAATAATACCAAATGTTTTGCATATAATAATTCTTGTAAGTAGGAACGAGGCCTACATGTATTTGACTAAACTGTTGATACATACTGACGATAATCATTTAAATGCAATGTATAAAAAGAACTAATGTATACAGATTTTTAATGTAATGATGTGTGTTGTAATAAAGTAAAACATGTAAATATACTTAATCTGTTTTATTATGAAACAACTAATTAAATAAGATTGAGATACAGTTTTTTTATGTAAAAATGTTTAATGTACAATTGAAAACAGAAAAATGTAAACTAAAATTCGTTTTTTACGTGGACAATGTCGGAAGGAAAGTTTATGTGTCTTGTGACTCTAATCTTCATATCCACCAAACATACAAGCACTCATGTTATATTTATACTAGACCGACTTGGTTAGTGCAAGCTAACGGACATCTTTTGTCTTTAAAATCTTGTAACAGAACGGAAAACGCTTTACGTCGATTACTCTCTTACCCTCTATTTCATCGGTTTATTAAGATTGAATTAAAACAGTTATCGCAGAGGTCCTCATATGTATGGGTAATGTTTGCTATTATTTTCTATATTGATTAACATGAAATACATGTACACGTATTTGTTGTCACACCAAAAGTGTGACTATTATAAAGAATATATTAATATTATCTTTGTTACTATAGGCGTGTTTGTCATTAGGAATTTGTTGCATAGTTTACTTGTTTAAGTCACAATATCACACATTCAAACTTTGTGATACATTTACGCTGCCAATATTTTATCATTCGCGGTGTCGACACTGATCAGTATCGACCTCATCCCCAAATTATCAACAACAGCTATATGTCTATATCTCGTTCATCTTTCTAAAAATGTATAGTTTATTAAGTTGATTTTCGGAAAGCAATGTCAAATAAACCTCGTTTGTTCTTGTGTATTTAACGAGGCCGAATACAGTTCGAGTACGCACGCTTTCGCACAGTGTTTCATTTTGCATTGTGACTTCATCATTTTGCTTGGTAGACGCCATGGCGTTATGGTTTCAACTGAAGATATTCAGCGAAATATGCCGAAAATAGCTCCTTTGAGGCGTAAAATTAACATTATATTGTAGACTAAACATAAATATCTTGATGTATAAGGAATATTTGTGCTCGGGTCGAAAACGTGAAGTTAGTTCAGCAAGCCTAGCCCTCTGTCACGTTTTCTAACCTCGCCTTTAATGTATTTCAAGATAGTAACCATGTATTTGATATAAATGACCCTTAATATGTGATGTGTGTTTTATATATATATATATATATATAAATATATATATATATATATATATATATATATATATATATATATATATATATATATATATATATATATATATATATATATATATATATATATTACTTAGATATGTCTGAATATTTTAATAATACTATAAAGTTTACTATTTCCGCATTTTTAACTTAAAAGTAAGCCACTATCCGACAAAACTTTGATATAAGCCCCATTGAACAAACCAGGAGGTAAAAGGGTTCTTTTATTTGACCGTTTGATGCCTTTTAGCAATAACTTTCATACGTAGAACAGAAAAAGAAATCTCTAGGGCAGAAGTTTTTAAAAAAAAGTAAAAAATATGCAAAATTGATACATTTCAAGCTAATTCTATTGGGGTCCTACGTTAAAAATAAATCAACTTTAAGATAACCCCTAAACAAACGATGTGGTAAATATCCCATTTTTTATCTTTAAAAATATTTATTTTCAAAAAAAATTCATGTAAAAAAAATCATTAGAAAATTTAGGGAAGAACAAATTAGACCCGGCCTTGTGAAAATGTGTCTTATCTCTATTCACTTTGAGATTTCAAAATTATATTCAATCCTAGGTAAATCTACCAATAATTAAGTGTCTCTTATCGAACATGCACAATTTGTGTAATCATTGACATCACTTTTAGGAATTATATATGTTTTGTATTTTGTAACAAGAGGTTTACATATCCAAGTACTATGTTACATTAATTTGATTGTGCTATAATTTCACCACGTAGTTTTTTCTACTTGTGGGTGAGTTCTGTCAGTTTCATAAATATGGTATAAATAATTGGACGCTTTCAGAGCAATTTGTTCAGTCGTTACAGTTGATGAGGCTGCTTAACATGTAGTGTTTTGCTGAGTTTAGAAGTTTATTTGTAATTTGAATGACTTACAAAATTACTAGCGTATTTTTCTCATGTCACTCAGTTTTTGCTGACTAAAACAAAGCTGCGATATTCTAAGAAATTGAGATTTTTAAAATTATTTTTATTTTTATAATTACCAATTTTGCCATCATTGACAATTTTATATCAATAAAAAAGTTGAAAAAAAGGATATTTTTTTTCCATCGGGCATGTTTGATATTGTATTTGATAGCCTATTCTGTTCTAACGATTTCTATTGCAGTTTAAGCTAACCAAACATACATGTTTAGTGCTTTTGCTTACTATCTTTTTTCCCAGCAAATAGCATCAAATTTTCTGTACATTTTACATTAATTTATAGAAAAACTCACTGACAAGCGAAAGAAATTAAATACACATGAAAACGGCGATGTCAGTAAGCATTGAAAGGAATATTGAAGACAAAACGAAAAGTAAATTAAAAGCGATTACTCTGTCGTAAAAATAAACCAGACACCTAAATTTCAAAACGTTGAAATTCTGGCTCGTTCCATGATGGCTGTCTTGCCCGTTTTAAATGTTTAACATTTGAGACTGTTGCTAAAGACTAGCATTAATATGCAGAAAATAGCCATTAAAGACGAAGCAAGTGTAGCAAAATACCAATTTCTTCATTTGATGTTTGGTCTTGGGTAATTCATTTCAATCAGTATTGTCTTATTTTTGTGTACTGTTTCTAATAAGTGTATTACAATGAATAAATTTTTGTTGATGTGTGCCTATAAAAATTTTAATTCATTCATATATTTTAAAAGCTGACCTATTTTAATCAATTTTATGAAATAGCAAGCATTCTAGGAGTATAAAATAAGAAAAGTATGTTCCCTACCAACACTCTAAATATGAAAACTATTGTCGTTTTATGTGTTAATTAGGTCTTGAGAAAATTCGGTGTAAGAGCTTTTTTTAGATAAAGTACCCGATAAATAAAAAAAAAACAAGAGTAGTTTTAGATTTAATTTCTTTATCATTTGGGTTAATTTGGGTCAATCTGAATAAATCGACACACCGGCTCAGCAATAACCAATAAAATACAGTAGACTTTGAACACTGTTCAATATCTTAATCATCTGTTGATAAAAATAACGGACATTGAACTGCATAAGTGATAAATGCTGTGTTGGATAGAATGGTAGAATAAGATCTCCACGATTTATTCCAGTTTTCTCTTCTGATCGAGTATAGCATTTACCCAATCGATCGTAAATAAGTGTCACATTTTAAAATCAATCTCCTAAATACCTGTTAATTTAAAGAAACAAAAGACAAACTTTTTCTGTAGGGCATCATTATGAAGCTAGACAATAAATTTGAAATCAGTTCTTCAAACCTTAAGTAAAAAAGTTTGGAAAAAATATTTTCACCGATAGAATATAAAAAAAATGATATAAGGTATTCGGATATTTCAAAATTATTTTTAGAATTTAAGACTAGCCATACCAAGTGATAACTTTTTATACGTACTATTCAATATGTTTCGTATGGTTAACCGTTTGTATTTCAAACTTATTTTTAGAATTGAAGACTAGCCATACCAAATGATAACTTGATATATTATATTAATGTTATATATACTAATAAGTAAATACATACTAATAAGTAAATATGATTAAATCGTTCATCTAGTGTTGCTAGTAACTTGATTTCTGGCACAGATTCTTGGCAGTGTATATTGATTTTATCATTTCTATTTTAATGAAGGTTCAATTATAATTGGTGATCTGTTATACAACATTAAAATTCAGTATTTACACTTGCCAATGTATTTCCTTATATGAATTTACATACGTGCAACTTTTACACGAGTCAAGTAGTCAAATTTGTGTCGTCGCAAAGATCATTGCACTAGCTTATGGTTTGATCGTTACAATAGCATTATTATCATCAACATTAAAACACGTTTATGTTCATATTTCTGAACAACCTTCTTTCTTAAACATAAATATTGATAATAAACGGCATTGTAAAAATGATAGCATTAGGATATCGACTTGAGTTTTAAACTTTTAAACATTACTGATTATTTCTTGAACATCTTACATGTTTGACATACATATTAAATTCTATTGCGTTATTTTGAAAAATGCGGTAAAATTTTAAAGATTCAGATCAATGTGATTGACAAGCTATAGAGCGGCAAATGCTTTTGAAATTGTCGGTGTGATTATTGGCCGCATTCAAGAAGGAAATCAGCGTCAATACACATGTAATACCGCTAAGAGTGAACAGTTAGTGTACTATGTACAACTTTTGCGTATTTTCTTTTATAGTTAAAGAGGTTTATGGGATTGGAAAATAAACTAAATGTGAGATAAAATATGTAATTTTAATTATGTTAATCCAAATAGCCATGTTTTATACATCATTTCAATAAATGAATATTCCATAGTTATGGAGTAAAGTATACGTGTTATTATAACCATCACTGCAAATGGTTTATTAATATTAGAATTGAAAGTTTTAATTCCTTAATTGATGACCTGGGTACGGTGTAATTATTATTAATTGTTAATATTAGAATTCTAAGTTTAAATTCCATAATTAATGGCCTGTGTACAGTGTAAAATTTAACAGATGTGTAAAAAAAAATATATGGATAAAACAAGGAAATTAGTTAGGTTGTAGAATAAGGAAACTTTTGAACGATATTCCACAACTCTTTTGGAATCAATGACTTTTTTTTTTAGATATTTTAAAGAATAAGCACTAAATAAAATATTCCTACAACATTAGCCATCAATTTTACTTTAATTTTTCAAAAGTGTATCAAAATTAACCCTTCTTTAACTTATAGGTAAACTAAAATTGAAATATTTATTGTCGCGGAAACCAATGCATATTCCTTTTTATTTTATACTTCGTTCTAGTAATTAACAACACGCGGAAATATTCAAGTTTACAAAATATAATATCAGATGTTGCGCATTACCTTGTATTTTCACCCAGAGTTTTTTTTTATTAGTTAAATCAACAAAATATGTGTGACGGGAAAGAAGGCTTTACGAGGTAAGTAGTAGTCTAGTATACACATGTACCTTTTTTATACTTTCTTTTTGTCGTTATATTATATCAATGATCATTTCTAGGGATGGAGGTACGTATTCGTGTTGTTATAACCATTACTTCAACGGATCAACATGTGTTCGTAAGTGATTTTTATTTTTGCCATGTCATTGGAACAATGTATCTTTTAATTGTATGGTATTAATGAAGACGAAGTCTTGAAAACAGAAACCTCAAACAAACACAATCTCTACATTTTTTTCAATTCCCAAAAGTATTGTTTCGTTTACTATTTCAATAAAACAATAATTAAATATCATTTATTAGAGTGTCTTGACGGATTTTATGGAAACGAGTGTTCAAAGAAATGCAACAACGGCCTATATGGCGAACGATGTGGCAATATATGTAATTGCAGTGCTGTGCAATTTTGCCATCATATAACTGGATGCATTATTGGTACATGTAATCTTTATAATTTTTCATTCTTCTGCGCATAATGGTATTAATACATTTTAAGAAATTGAATGAGTTACGTTTACAAAACATTTTGCCTTCTATAGAGTACAGCGGGAGTACAGAGGTACCCCACAGAGGATATGAAAGTTCAAATACCAATCAAACTCCAGTTAACTACAACTCACCTCTACCTCCTCTGACCTCGACATTATCCACTTCAGATATTCAGTTTCCACTTCAAACCAACATTTTTATTTTTGCAATTGGCAGTGTCATAGCGGTATTCCTTGGTATACTTGTCGTACAGTTTTGCATTAAGCTTCGTATAAAACGAAGAAAGTATACACAGCAGATGTCCGTCAAACGGACACCAGTCAAAGAGGAAGAAACTTATAATGAAATTAACGAGTCATTAATAGGCATAGGAGGAGATGGTCGCAACGAACAACTACAGTTAGGCAGATATTTTGAGTTGCAAGAACGAAATCAACTCACCGGAGTACCATATGATAAAATAAAGACCCAAGCACATTATCAAGAGATAAATAATTCTCTTGTAGAATTGTCTTGCAATTCGGATTCAAGCAACAGCAACGCATCATATTTAAAACCAAAAACTAACGAAAAACATAGTTACATAGATGTTATGGAATCCAGTACTGCAAAAAGTGGAATTACAATTCAAAACAGTAATGACAACTCAACAAATGATAGCAGCAAAGCGTCGTCGCAATACCTTCAACCTGTTCACAATACAGAAAAGGATGAAACAGTATTACAGAGCCATGAAATAGGTGACAATAATGGTGCTTATCTAGATGTAACACATGATACATTTGTTTAATTCATTGGTTTTGGTTTTTTACGTTCTGGAATTCAGTGAGTCTATACAATTGACAATGAAAACAAAATGTGTTCTCATTTTTATGAAATTCAGAACGATTGTAAATTGTATTTGTTGAAATACAAATTGTTTTCATTTGACGAATAAACGATACTACATTTTAATGTTGGTCAATGGTTTTTAAAGAGAAATGAACGATATTTCGCAGAGAATAATACTTTTTTGTATGAACAAGAACTATTTTATATAAAACATGGATACATAATGGCGATGATTGGATAAAAATTATTAATTAATTAAAAACAATAGGAAGTAAATATTTTAAATGTAAGAATGCATGTTTAACTGCATGTAATTTTAAAAAAAATTCGAATACAAATGTTGTTATTGTGCATCTATTGCATAATGTTAAAAAAAAAAGGTCAATTTCTAAAAGTCGTGTTTTAGGCAATGTGGGATAAAATGATGATTTTTCTTGACTCTAATTTTTACAAACGCCAATTATACATGTTTGATCATTTTATACGAACTCGACATGGTTGGTACGGATAAAAGCAAGCGATTTAATTTCAACGTCTTGCCAACTTGATGTAAAAGAATCGAAAAACATCTACGTCGATTAACATTCAATCTAATAAAAATAATTAAAACAGTTTGAGAATATGAAAAAATCATTTGACAGAAACAAATAATTACAAAGGTCTCCATATGCTTGAAAAGGTAATGTTTGAAATTCATATATTGATTGAAATCAGATTTATCAGAGATTTCTTTTTTCCCTCTTTCGAAATGCGATCATCAATTTGTAATATATTGCTATGTTTTATACACTGGAAGGAGGTACGTGCTATTTTCCAAGATCCAAGATTGTTATTGTTTTAAATGAACATAAAGCAATCTACGTTTGCGTATATATATATAAGTATATAGCAGTTTTAAAAACTATTCAGATAAATTAGATTTTAGTCAGTCTAGAATGAATAGTGATTTGTTAATAGGGAAATGATGGCCAGTGATGTTACCGAAAAATCTTTATTTCAAAGAATAAGAAAATGTTAAACATGTTATGCATTTACTCTAAATTGCTGTCATACAAAGTATGAATTGAGTATTATAAGAATGTATTATCTTTATTACTATGGGCTTATGCGTCATCGGGAAATCGTCGTATGCTTTAGTGGTTTATGTCACAATATCATACAAAGTCATCCAAACTTATCCAAAGTCATTAAATGCTTTTTAAGTTATTATTCGCTGTGTGACACTGGTCAATATCGATCTTATTCCGTAATAATCAAAGGAGTCATATGCATGCGTTTTGATCATCTTTCATGAAGAGGCAATGTCTTGTTGATTTTCAACAAGCAATGATGAAAAATTCTTTATGTTTTCTCATGCTGCACAACCTCACCACAGCTCCGTTTTTGCTGTCTGATAAATGAACTCAACAATTGTGCATGATGAAATATGTCATTTATTAAAAATGACGAAAGTAAAGAAAAATATAAACAACATAGTAGGGGATCAGACCCAAAACTGTTCACACAAAATGTTAAATAACTTATCAATATGCTGATCCCCTTAAAATACAGAAAAACAATATTTTGTTCAAAATTATTTACAATATATACAAAACCAGCAAAAAGATGGCACCTCAAAAATAAAATATGCCATATGCAAAATAACAATATTTTGTACATGTATGCAACTTTCGAATATTGGAGTGGTGAAACGGGGATGGTGGTGGGTGTATCAAAACATTACTCGTGCTAACACTCTCAGAGATGAAGACAGAATGACCCTTCTCTCAACGGTCAGATACTGACCGCATCAAACCACGTGACCGTATCGCTTAATTTGATTGGCTATTAAATTAAATTTGGGGAGAATTACACCATGGGATTTTTAACAATTACATAATAGGTCACTGGGAGGTTTTTAGACTAGGAATTTGGGCTAAAAATAGACATGGACAGTGACCACTGCAGGGAAATTACATAATATGGCCAACGACCTCTACAAGGCCTGGGAAAGAAATGCAACTTATCTAATCAAACATAAACATGAAAAATACAATAAATAAGCAAATAAAATTATAGCATTCAACACATAAATACAATTATTAACATAATTGTTGTTTTTGTTTCTGTTTGTTTTTAACGGATATTATTTTATTTTAGTATGAGCTTTCAAAATCATATTTAGTCGTAGGTACCAATATATATGTGCGTCTCTTATCGCACGTGCCAATTTGTGTAATCATTTACATCACCATGAGGACCTATCTGTGTTGTTGCACGAGGTGCACGAATCCAACTACTAAGCATCGTTTGGTTGATTGTGCTATAATTTCACAGTGTAGTTTATTGAACTGAATTTTTTTTATTTTACAACGATTGATAAACAAGTTATACAACTTATACATGTATTAATATCTCTCGTTGGCACGGGTGTAATCTCGAGGGGGTCATTGGTGTGGGAAAAAGCCGGAGTACCCGGAGAGAACCCACATGTCCAAGCGGGCGGCTGCCATACCCTATCACATACAACCACCGTCGATCACGGGGATCGAACTCAGATCGCAGCGGTGAGAAGCGAGTGCATTGTCCACTACGCTACTTGGACACCTGGTTGCTGTAGTTTATTCTACTTTTGGGTGTGTTCTGTCAGATACAATGATTTGGTATAAACAAATGGACGCTTTCACTTCAATTTATTTAGTTGTCACAGTTGTTGAAGCTGCTGAACACAACGTTTTGCTGAGTTCAAAATGTGTTTTCTATTTGTTATATTTATGGTTTAATCTTCTATCATTAGTACCAATTATTTTCAATATAATGTATGCTTCAATTCGTAGTTTCTCCTGTCACTCATTTTGTTGGCTAATACAAAGAATCAGGTGTCAAAATGCAAACATTCAAAAAAACTTTTTTTTTACAAAATGCATTAAAATGTCAGAGTAAGGATTTTCCATAGGGTATCTTTCATGATTAATGTACTTGTGATCCGAATATATTCTTAACAAATTAATTTTCGTTGCAGGTTTAGTTAATCAAAACATAATATGTATGTTTTAGCTAATATTCTTTTTTCAACAACTAGCAGAAACGTTGCTGTACATTTTGCAATAATTTATTTTACATTTCTCCTATAAAACTGACTGACAATCGTTTAAAAACGGCTAAACACATGTCAATATTGGTAATCATTGAAATTAACAATGTGCATAGCTCAGGTCACACAGTAAAGATTAATGCAGAAAACGTGAAACGAATGTATGAATTTCGTAAACAATCTTTGATGTATACTTTTTTTGTTGACAATTCAATATTAAATCAAAGCCTAGAATGCATGCCGATTTTCTTTTCGAAAATATGAAATACGAATGCAGCACTTTAGGGAGAAGGTTCTGAAGGGGGGTTTTTTTACATGCATTTGTATCTAGAAATTAAGTGAAGCTTTTATAGTGTACGAAATGTGAAAATAAACTGACATAAAAAGAATTATTTCACACATGTAACAAAATATTAATATCTGTACATGGACATTTGTCGTTAGCAATAGAATCAAGGTACTGAAGAACTATTGATTATTATCTATTTTTAAAATCACGATATGTAATTTCGCATGGCAAATACTTTCTTAAATGTATTTGAATAATTACGCACATTTATTTTCATATGAATTCTCGGGCTTTTCCGAGATAAAGACGGAAAAACCATATAAATCATGTTGTATAATATTTAAAGATAGATTTTTCGTCATCAAAATTTACGATGCAGTAATATCATTAATCGAAATATATCTGAAAAATTAATATAATAACAATGATAATAAAGTGTAGTCTAATATATCATATGTTTAATGTCTGCGACATGTAATGTCTCATCGTAACGGGAACGGGCATTTAAATTTCTTTATGATTTCTCGCCAAGATGTTGACAGAAAGAAAATGAATCACTAAAATTTACACCCTTCAAAGTAATGTTCCACGACAGTTGTAAAAAAGGAAATGCTCGATTCAAGGGAAAAATATACAGAAGTTTAACATAATTTTTCTTTCAAGCTATGCAATTGTAGACCATAAAAATTTGAGTGGTATGGTTGACCATGTGCAATACTTCCTCTGACCTACATAAGTTTCCCTGCTTTGTATCGTCTATACAATTGAATTACCAAATACCTCATCAGCTGTTTAAAACAATTAGACATTGCTACGAGATTCAAGTGTCCGTGACATGTTGTTGTTGCCTTTGGCGCGATAGTTCTGCATTATTCTGATAACTTCACACCTCCACCAGTTCCACCAATGTCAGTGTCATATACAAGAAGTAGTGTTATTTTGTTTGTCAAGGACGATCACTTTTTTGTCAGTTATTTGTCATTTGTCTTGTTGTTTCTGCTGATACTGTAACTGGTGTTATCGGATGCTTTAAATAATAAATACAACCCCAAGACACAAGTTTAAGGTATCAGTGTATTACATAAAAGGAAGTTAAAATGTGTACAACCTGACATTAGCAATTAAAAAAGAAAGATGGCAAAATTGTAAATATGAATTTTTACAAACTAATTTGACAATGACTTTTAATATGAAAAAAAAATTACTAATTATAATTGTATTGTCCGTTCCAAAATACAAATAATTACCAGTATTAAAAAGTATTTAGTACTAATATTATACACATCTGCAAAGGAATAAATAAAAGCACTCAATTCTATCGGAAGCGTAACAATAATATAAATAAAACAAGGAAATTAGTTGTGTTGTAAAAGAAGGAAACTTTTAAATTAATATTGCACAACTCAAACGGTGTTTTTGAGACATTTTAAAGTTAAAACATTTGATAAATGTTGACACCTAGAACAATATCCACCATTTTTACATTAAATTGTTCATGAAAAATGTATTTAAGTACAGGTTAAAGAATCAATCTTTGATTTAATTTACCAATAATCCGAAGTAAAATATTTTATATTGTGGAAATCGATGCATATTCCTATCTATTTTACATTTCATTCTAGTAATTAACACACGGAACTATTTACTTTCATAATCTATCATTTCAGAGTTTTGTTTTACTAGTTTAATCAAGACAGCATGTGTGAGGGAAAGGAGGCCTCGACGAAGTAGGTAGTAAAATGTACAATTTTCTGTTCATACTTTTCTTTAATTATTTGATATCGCTGATTATTTCTAGGGATGGAATTACGTATACGTGTTGTTATGACCATTACTACAACGGATCAACATGTGTTGGTAAGTCATTCATATTTTTTAATCTTACTGCAACAAAGTATTTTTATTCTATGATGATCAAAAGGATGAAGTCATAAAAACAGCATGTCATATTACATGTAAGAAAATCTTGTTTATTTCATTTTTTCCTAGAAATGTATTTTTCGTTTACTTTTTATCCTAAAATCAGCAATTTAAGAACTTTGAAATTTCATTTATCAGGTTGTCTCGCTGGTTTTTATGGTACTGATTGTTTAAAACCTTGCGATGTCACCTTTTATGGTGAACAATGCAGCAAAACGTGCAATTGCAGTACACAACATATATGTCATCATATACATGGATGCATTTTTGGTAAAAATATTTATATATATATATATATCTTCGGTGCATGATATTATCTGTATGATTTGAGACTAAAAGAACAATGAAGACAAATCATTATTTACATTTCAGAGTATAGCGGAAGTTCAGAGATTCCCACTACAGGTTATGAAAGTACTAGTACCGATCATACTCCAACTAACTCAAAACCACCTTTACCTGCTTTGACGTCAACATCACCCGCTACAGATATTCAGTTTCCGCTTCAAACCAACATTTTTATTTTTGCAATCGGCAGTGTGATGGCGCTGTTCCTTGGTATAATTGTTGTACAGCTTTGTATTAAACTTCGTATTAAACGAAGAAAGTATACACAACAGATATCCGTCAAACGGAAACCAGTCAGAGAGGAAGAAACTTATAATGAAATTGACGAGTCGTTAATGAACATAGAAATAGATGATAGCCGCAATGAACAACGACATGGTGGCAAATATGATGAGTTACAAGCAACAAATCAACTTACCGGCGTACCATATGATAAAATAAAGACCCAAACACAATATCAAGATACAAATGGTTCTCAAGCCGAACTGTCCTGCAACTCTGATTCTAGTAACAGCAATACATCATACCTAAAACCTATGATTACCGAAAACCATGATGACATAGATGTTATACATTCCAGTACTGCGAGATATAAAAATACATTTCATGACAGCCATGTTGACTTGATAAATGATGACAGCAAAGTGTCGCCTCAATACCTTGATCCTGTCCACAATATACATGATGATGAAATTTCAATACAAAGCCATGAAATACGCGACAATAATGATTCATATCTAGATGTAACGCATGATACATTCGTCTAATACAATTGTGTTGTTTTTCATATTATGGAGTTCAGTAAAAGTACTTAGAATCATAAACTGACAGTGTTATTATTTTCACGTAATTGTATTCACCATTATATTGGTTGAAATACATATTGTTTTTGAATAGATGATGAACGAGTACACTTTCATTAATGTTGGTCTTTAGGTAAGGGAAGTGGGAAACATTAAGATAAGCAATCGATACTTCCCGCTGTTTCGCATAGAATAATGTTCATTTAATTGACAAGAACCACTTGACTTAAACTATGGATACATGATGATGACGAAAGACGAAATAAGATGCAGATAAAAAAAATGAAATAAGTCAAGATTTTAAGTGAAATTAACCTTAATTAATATTGGTCTAATTACCATTATCTTTTTAGTCATCTCCCAGAAAAATAATGGAATCGGATTTCTGGGTCATCCTGTACATCTATACATTGTGTTCTAGATACCTAAAAAGCTTAACGAAATTTGGAAAGCGGTTAAAAAGGGTTTGTGCTGATCATGAATAGCTGTTCATTACTGCATTTAATATATGACGAAACAGGGTCAAATATCCCAGAAAATAATGGAACGGTATTATGCACAAGAGGAGTTGAACTAACAAAAAAAACCAGAACTAGCTGGCGGACGGATGGACTGACCGACTAAGTGATTGAATTGAACTGACTTATTTACGGACGGGTAAAATCATTGATCCCATTGCATTTTGTCCATGAGGTATAACTACAGCAATCCGTTTACATACTTTTTTTCAAAAACTCCAAGGACTTTCAATTTGCTTTATTCTTTCTGAGTCCATCCATCAAAAGTATTTGTAAACACTGGTTTGAATAACTACTGCTACATTTCCCTGATTGTCCTTTTTGGTATTCACGCTTCAACATACTCTGTTGTATTCTTTTTATGACATGCCAATCTTTTGACGTTCGCAAACGTTCTAAATTGCTTATTAGAATGATAATTATTAGAAATGAGATCGAAGTTAATTCCGGATTTACTCAGCGTTCGTTTACAGTGTTTTCAGCGCATATCCTTCCTAACTTTTTCATTTTCTATTATTATTATTTTAACTATGATATAAAAACGAACATAAAGATACGGAAGACAATTATTTTCTAGACAAACACATAATTTTGTTGAAAAATAATGAATAAGCTGAATTTTGAAAACTTTAGTTAGGTTATGTATGACCATATGACCATCAACCATATGTTTGACCCACTAAGAACAATTCATTCTGCTTCGTGACCCTGTTCTTCTAATGACTAAAATCAAATACTATATCTGAATCTTAGCTCAATAGAAGAAATGCATATTACAAGTATGTAAAAATCAAATATATAGAACACAAATCACTTACTTATAACTTCGTTTTAACCCAAATTGTACCAGTGAAGAGAAATTTAGCGATAACAAATCACAACTCGACATACCACCTACAAGTGATGTTATTGAATGCGAATAAAAAACAAACGATGAGCACAGCATAGGTGAACGCTACATATATGGCGATTTAACAGTTACTGCTTGGGTCATAGATTGACATTGCTGTTTAGGTGAGCAATGTAACTTATGGGCATTTTGGGCAATTTTTCCATATATATTATCTATACTTTTGAATCAGATAGTATAAACTAGTCGATATGAGTTTTTAAAAAAAAATTATAAAAATTTATATAAATTCTGTAAAGAAATATCTTTGCATTCTATTGGTTTATTCGGCAATCACAAAAGAGAATGGGCGCACAAGGAGAGTGGAAATTTCTTCAATTAATTTTGCACATTTTTCGAATTATAACCGTTATTTGGTTTCTGTTGGACGTGGAATGGGTGGTAAAATGTTTGTATTGCAAAAGGTTTTATCATGATATGTGTCTTAATAAGCAACACGATGCAATTCATGCAAAATCCTACTTATTTATAGCTGTTTTTAAATGATTTTATTGTTTCTGGGTCTTCTCTCCACAAATGTGAAACGTGCAAAGATGACATATTGCAACATTAAAAATGTTGCTTTTTCAAAAGGATGGAGAGATAATCCAGTGATGACTAATTATGTATTTTTTAAAAATAGTTTTTGAGGATAAAAAACAAAGTCCATTGATATGACAATGTTGTTTCAAAACACTACTTTATACCGCATATTTTGAAGTCACGCATGGCTCAGTGATATGGTTTCGTACTGGATTAGTGAATACAAACATGCAGTTCTTTGGGTTCAAATCCTATTGGTGAGTCCTTAATTTTATTTTTTTTAACTTTTTTGTTTTTAAATGTATGTTGATATAACTTTATGTTGAATTATGGAATACCGGTATATTTAAATTTGCCGTTGTTGATTTCTGCCGTATTAACACTTTATCTGTTCTTAATACTTATGAAGATATACTATATAACTAAGTTATAATATGTATGCATTAAAATTATTTCCAATATAACCAGTTATATCGGTTTACCCTCTCACTGTCATTTTTAGAAAGCCTGTGAGGTTTTTTTAATAACCGGAATAGACATGAACTTCAACTCTAAATTTTGAAAATTTTTGTTCAAACCTGTACATATGCTTTCGAGGTTATAGATATTTAAATCAATATTGATTCGTGTCGATGATTCCTGCAAACTTATAATCTTGTGCGCCTAGTTTCTTAGAGTTAAACCAATATATTTGTAACCATTTAAAAGCATATATATTCAATGTAATTTTGAAATTGGAATAACGATATATCTTTATTGATATAATGAGGGCATACGTCAATTAAATAATTTTGAATGCACAGTACTTCCTTGTGTGTTTATAGCAATGTTATATTCAACATTTTATGTTTAAAAACTATGTGCGAGGAATCAGATACGAGGTATGTATTTTTTTTAAATTATTCCTGTACAGTCGCTTTTATTTGTAAAAAAAAATTACCCTATACATTTATGATTGTTTTAGGGATGGCGTTATCTGTTGTTATAACTACTACCACAACGGATCAGCATGTGTTCGTAAGTCATTTAAATGTTTTTAAATAATTTTCATAAATAGTCTTGGACTTTGTTTAAGATCGAAATTGGTCTTCTTCATTTTTTTTAATGAGCCAAAATACTGATCTTTCTAAGTTTGATAATTGAATCAGTTGACAACATCATTTTATATCAAGAGTATATAAAACAGTGTATCTCATTTCAAATATAAGAACAGCACCCTTTATTTATGTTATTTTAATGAAATACCTTCAGGTTGTCTCCCGGGATATTATAGTAATGATTGTAAACGTGAGTGTCAATATCCCAGTTATGGCTATCAATGCTACAAAAAGTGTGAATGTGTAGTGAAGTCTTGCCATCATGTCATAGGATGCTTAGCGGGTAATTTCCGTATTTACTTATTATCTTTACACGTCATTTTTTAAAACATGAAATAAGCAATGGTTACATGGCTGTGCATCATTTTCTTCTTTTCAGATTATAGACAAAGTTCACAATTTCCAACTGAAAGTCCGGAAACATTTAGTACTCAACATGTCCAAATTTACCATAAAACGCATTTGCTTGGAAATTTGTCCTCAAGTACTGAAAAACTTCAATACCGTAGTTACAGCATAACAAACACAAAGACATTCAGAATTTTAAATAGTTTTACTACTGATTCAAATATAATTGATGCTTCAATGCCTGCTCCAAAAAGCATTCTATTTGATACTAATATTATATTGATAACAATAGGGGGTGTAATTGCACTACTTCTTAGTATTCTCGTTGTACAACAGTGTTTAAAATTTCGCTTAAAACGGAGAAAGTATGCACAACAGATGTCTCTGAAACGAAGTTCAATAAAAGAGGAAGAAAGGTATCATGAGATAAACGAATCGTTAATGACCGTAGGACAATATGATAACCGCAATGATCCCCAAGAACTTGGCAAATACTACGAACTTCAAATATCAGATCAGGCTTCTGCTGCCCCATATGAAAAGATGGAAACCGAGTTACAATATCAAGAAATAAACGAATCTTCTGTATTGTCATCAACGAGTTCAGTCTCATGTTACGGCAATACATCATATCCAGTACCTGATAAAAGATGCATCTTTGTAAATGTTTTAGATTCCAGTCCTGCAAAATTTAAAACATCCTCTGAAGAAAGCCATGTAAATTTGACTAATGGAAGCAGCAAGAAAGATAAAAGTGAATCATCAGAATATCTAGATCCTATTTTTGATGCACAGATTTATGAAAACACATCAAAAGGTTGTGATACCGGTACCAATAACGATACGTATTTAGATGTTACACATGAATCAGTTCTCTAATTTATTTTGTTTCCATTTTCTTTAGAGAAATTATATTCTATGTGCTATACAAATTTAGCAATTCAACATCTTGGAACAGGATTGGCTAACCTAGACGAATTACACTGCAACTAACAAAACATTACAATGAACGTTATGAAAATTACTTTAACATGAAACTTCAAATTAGGCAAATTCCAGCTTCCTCTGGGATTAAATGGTGTATTTAATTATAAGCTGCGCTAACTCCATCGATCGCACCGTAAGGCATATTACACGATACCCTGTTGTTTATGTCTCATATTTTTTCTAGGGTGAAAGTAACAATAATTGGTTTAGAAGTGCAATTTCTCACAAATATTATTACGTTTTCTGTATTTGTATAATTTAAATGCAATGATAGTATACAAGTGAGATGTATTTACACAACAAATTCAAAAATACATTTGAGGTGATAAATAAGACAACATACATTTACCATAACAAATAATTTTTATATATATATATATATATATATATATATATATATATATATATATATATATATATATATATATATATATATATATATATATATATATATATATATATATTGTAAATAAAAAGATTTTAGCTACGAAAAGGTTTGTGCTTTTTACAAGTTGCAATATTTATTATTTATCATCATATAATTCAATTCTAGTCAGAATACCATACAGTGTATCAAAATTTATCAAACACTGCCAATTGTAAAACATATCAGTTGGAGGACGTACTGAAAGAGGGCTAATACATGGTGTAGAACGTTTTATGGGGGGTTTTTTTCATGCATATGTTTGATGTAGATTATGAATTAAATCAATCTTCTAACATGATATTCATTCGAATTTGTTATCTGTTATGTTAAAACTAGTATTTAGTAAAGAAATAATTACATCATTTCACAAACTAAAGCATTCATTTCTTTTTCCAGCGAAAATTTAAACAAACGGAATTTGTTTTAGAAATGGATAAGGTCGTTTTACCGGTAACAAATACATATAGGTTATTACATGGCAATTTTTATATCGAACACTATATTAGCCCTCGGTCGCTGTATATCAACCCTCGAGCCTGACGGTTCTCTGGCTGTTATACAGCGACCGAGAGCCAATATAGGATGCGATATAAAAATTGTCATGTTATATGATATATTATATTTTAAATAAAAATTATTACGGAAATAATTTAGAAAAAACATCATGTGAGAACACTTTATTATTTAGAAGTCGCTTCACGACTATACTTCCCTGAAATTTTTGGGGCAGCTTTTTGTATTCCAAGCTGACGTCATACTCGGAGATCGAAGTTGAACGACACATACCGAACGCTACATCATAATAGCCGATGATTAACGGAAAGGGGTTTAATATAACATCCGAAGATTGCCAGAGAGGCTGTGATTTAAATCTTATATCACACCCCTAGAATTTATATCACACGGGAAGGCAAATTTTCGGTTTTTATCGCACAGGGCGGAAAAGGGTATATTTTTTATAAGTATACGAAATATGCAAGTTTTTAATAATTTTCAGAATAATAATTGAAAAATAACGAAGTTTTTAAAAATCCGTTTTTTGTAATTCTACATTTTAAATGAATATCATTTCCATGCGTAGAGTTGTTTAACATTTGCACGATTTTTTACAACATTGCTTACAAATTAAAAATATGACCCCATCTATGTTGCTAAAAGTACAAGGCAAAGAAAATAAAAGTGTCAAAACACTTCAGTCTAACTGAAAATGTGTAAATGATTTAGGGTCAAGATCTAGAAAATGAAAGGGGCCTACAGGTTTATTAAATTCAGGATATAAAATACTTTTAATGATGTTTCGTAACAATAGCTTTGTTTAAAAGGTTGTACGGAGGCTTAAACACAGTGAAAAATAATGTTTTAAACTGTTATTTTCGAGAAAATATGAAGAACTCAATAACAATTGATGTCCATTTCTACTAATAAAATGTATCTGAAATGCCTCAAACACGCCATTAAACAAGCCCATGACCTTCTCTGAAAATGATTTCAAATTGAATTTAGGTATATTATCGGGATTACTTTTTTCCATAACTTATTATAGAATGTCAGAGTTTGTTTCATTTCCTACATATTTTTCAAGCTGTAAAGTACGGGGGGATATTCACCAATCAATTATGATGACATAATAGATCTAGCACCTAAAAGAATACCTAATCCTGATATTTGTCCGTCAACTATCTTTGATCTTTTTTATATAACATGTTTGACTTCTCGGTTGAAAACACCAAGATATTTGTCCTTATGTAACATGATATCGATGTGATATTATGTCGCGCTCTGCCTTAAACATCGGGCGACATAACACTTCAGAGCTTCCCTGTCACCTGATGGCAAATGTTGGTGAATGTCGCTCTCGAAGCCATCCTATGTATGTGTATGTATAATGTCAACGAACTGTATTTAGACTTTTTCATTGGAAAGGAAACGGGTCCGTAAATTTCCCTTGATCTTTCGCAAAGAAGTTGAAGACAGAGAAAAAATGACTACTTCAATTTTCAGCGAAATATTTCCTCTTCTTAGTCATATTCCACAACATTTATAAAAATGAAGTGGTCAATGAAAATAATTATCAAGAATTACGTTTAAGATAATACAATTTTAGACCAAAACAGCCTAAATGGTAAGTGAACTTCAGATGTTATACAACATCTGAAACACGCCAGTTTCCATACTTATAAGGGTTATAAATTTATTGTATTATAGAACATATAAACTGTTTAAAACAATGATAATGGAATATGCATAAGGGAAATGACTCGGATATTTTTAAAATACTACGAGATGATACCCCGCGCAAGCGCGGGAATTAACACTCTACACATTATTATAATGTAATGCTTAATATGTTGAATCAATTTTTTTTTCATTTTTGTGCACACTTTGTCCAAATGTTTCTTTGTTTAAATCCTTTAAAATTGAATTTAAAAAAAACTGCATTGATGGATACTTAGAGAAGTGGGCAGGGATGAAAAATCGAAACTGAAATGGATAATATACTCATGTACATGGACGTTGCCTTCATCCGGTTTATTGAAGCTGACTTTAAACAAATAAACTTATTCTACATGTTTTTATTTTAAATCAGTGAATAAGTATATAGTGTATCTCTCTCTAAATTTGGTTCGTTAGGTCAATTTTCAATATAATATTAATTTCTATAACTTTCGCAAATAATAATTTCAGATAAAAATAAACAATCTGGAGGGCGGGAGGGAGGCATCCGCATTAAACTTTCCCGTTTTATGCATACATCATTTATTCATACAGTATAGCAATCGCAACTTCCCGAGAAGTTGCGATTGACAGTATATAGACGTAGAATACATTTATCTGTTCATTAATGTTTAAGGTGTACAACCAGTCTTGGTATGAAAGTGTATGAATTCAAATTAAAACACGCTAGGTTATGCATTATCCATTTGCATGCATGTTTCAATCCAAAGTTGTCTTTATTTATTTTTTTATTGTATTTCTTGTTTATAGAATAAGTTTTTAAAATCACTATTGTGCGGTACAGTTTGTGTACTAAGTAACATCATCGGTTAGGTCATATCTGTATTGTTTTGAATAACAATATATCTTTATTGATATGATGAACGCATGCGTCAATTCAATTATTTTGAATGCACAATACTTCCTTGTGCTTACAGCAATGTCATAATCCACATTTCATGTTTTAAAAATATGTGCGAGGAATCGGTAACGAAGTATGTATTTTTTTTATTTGTTTCCGTACACTCGCTTTAATTTGTATAAATTACCTTATATATTTATGATTGTCCTAGGGATGGCGTTACCTGTTGTTATAACTACTACCACAACGGATCAGCATGTGTTCGTAAGTCATTTAAACGTTTTTTAAATAATTTTCATAAATAGTCTTGTACTTTGCTTAAGATCGAAATTGGTCTTCTTTATTTTTTTTTTAAATGAGCCAAACTACTGATATTTCTAAATTGAGTAATTGAATCAGTTGACAACATCATTTTATAAAAAGAGTATATAAAACAGTGTATCTCATTTCAAATATAAGAACAGCACCCTTTTTTATGTGATTTTTATGAAACACCTTCAGGTTGTCTCCCGGGATATTATGGAAATGATTGTACAAGTAAGTGTGAACATCCCAGTTATGGCGATCAGTGCTACAAGAGGTGTAAATGTGACCTTACGTCTTGCCATCATGTAACAGGATGCATAGCGGGTAATTTGCGTATTTTCATATCATCATTACACGTCATTTTTTCAAAGCATGAAATAAGCAATGCTTTCATGGCTGTGTGTCAATTTCTTCTTTTCAGATTATAATCAAAGATCACAATTTCCAACTGAAAGTCTGGAAACATTTAGTACTCAAGATGTCCCAATTTATCATGAAACGCATTCGTTTGGAAATGTTTCCTCAAATACTAAAAAACCTCAATACAGTAGTTACAGCATAACAAACACAAAGACCATCACAATATTAAACAGTAGCAGTACTGATTCAAATAAAGTTGATGCTTCAATGCCTACTCCTACAAATATTCAAATTGATACCAACATTTTAATAATAACAGTAGGGGGTGTAATTGCACTACTTCTTAGTATTCTAGTTGTACAGCATTGCTTAAAACTTCGTTTAAAACGGAGAAAGTATGCACAACAGATGTCTTTGAAACGAAGCCCATTCAAAGAGGAAGAGACGTATCAAGAGATAAACGAATCGTTAATGACCGTAGGACAATATAATAACCGCAATGATCATCAAGAACTTGGCAAATACTTTGAACTACAAACCTCAGATCAATCTTCTGCTGTGCCATATGAAAAGATGAAAACCGAGTTACAATATGAAGAAGTAAACGAATCTTCTGTGTTATCATCACCCACATGTAGTACAGATTCAAATAGCAGCAATAAATCATACCTAGTACCGAAGAAAAACAAGAGACGAAGCTACGTAGATGTTTTAGATACTAGCACTGAAAATACTCCAATTTCCGTTGAGGACATCCATACACCATTGAATGACAAACAAAGCAACAAAGATAAGAGTGAATCATCAGAATATTTAGATCCTATCATTGATGCAAACATTAATGAAAACGCATCACAAAGTTGTGATGTAGGAGGCAATAGTGATGCTTATTTAGATGTTACACATGAAACAATTGTTTAGTATAATTATTTAGTTCGAATTTTCTTTAAGGAAGAGGTCTTTTCTGGTTTTCGACTTGTCAAACATTAATTTGACTAACTGCTAATTATATCAAGATAAAAGGAAATCAAAGTAGTATATATTTTTTTCTTTCTTACTATCATACAACTTGGCATTGAAATACTAATCCATGTTTAGAATCTAACAAGGACTATATTTTTGGCGGAATATTGGCGTAGGAAAATATCACGTTTCGCAATTTCGAATTGCCGTAGATTAATGAGTCTGTTTTAGCATTTTTAAAACAATAATATTAATGTTAGATTTTTTAACTAATGTGAACTAATGAGATGATAATTCGGTGTCGGAATATGTTTTTAAAATATGATTTGCCAATCAAATTACATTTTATAAGCTTTTCAAAGCGCCCATTCTATACATAAGTTTGTGTGAAAAAATCACTGGACTCCGTTTTTCTCTCTTATTTAATGGTCAATATATTAGCTTTTCTGTCAATTTATATCTTTATATAAAGTCTTCAGAATACGTAAAAATCAGAAATATTTTAATATTGGAAGCATAAAAAATAATTAAAATATCTTCAAAAATTTAAGAAAATTAGAGGAAATGCGGGCTAAGCAATATCAATTTTAGTTTCAATATTTATTCCAATTTAGCTGTATAAGCGGATAGGCATTTTGATAATCTGTCATTTCACTGAAGAATAGATTCTTCATATCTTAAACAGATGTCCACATAACTGCAAAGAACTTCATTTATTTTTATCATCCTTTAAGTTCAGGAAAATGGTAGCTATATAGTGAGCTTGACCTGACCTTTATGTGAAAACAAGGAGGTCTAATTTGATTAAACTGATAGAATTATTTAGTTATATGATCTGTTTGATTGTGTCCAAATTTCATGATGTATGATAACGAGAAGACTCCTTCCTTAAGCAAATGTTCTTATGATTACAAGTTTTATACAATTAAGCTAAAGGCTGTATTTGGGTTGTTTCTGCATAATTAATAAAACAGATTTGCTAATTTGCCAATTCACAATTTTTTTAATGATCCTATTCTTTCAAATTGTTTCACAATATGAAAAATTATTTACAAGGCAACCTAAATTGCCTTGCATCTAAAAAAAAAAAACACTATGAACGTTGATGATATTATGTAAACTTGAAAATTTTAGTTAAGAAGGCCAAATTCGTTTCTTTTGATTGAAGGTGGGGGGGGGGGGGGTGGCATAAAATTATAATAGAAAAAAAAACTTTTTTTTCGACCATGTGTCAAAAACACTAACTCTAGTGTTCCTGCAAAGTTTCGTTAGAATCTATCATCTGGTTCGTTTTTTAGATCATCACAAAACACAAGTACAATTACTATAGAAATATAAACGAAATTCCAATTTTCCGCACTACGAAGCAGTATACTACAATAGACAATTCTACCATTTGGAATTTAAAAGTGATTATCTTAATATATCAAAATGCTCCTGATTCTGCTTTTTATCAGGAGTTTTACAAGCGTAGAGTAGTATTATAAATTCACTTCAAAATTAGAAAAAAAGAACACCGATGATAAAATATTCATGTTTTTAAAATTTCAAAGGCGTAGTTTTTACTTTATCTTTTATGACATTTCTTATAACGTACTCCAAAAAGCACGTCCACCATCGGAATAAAGTACCGTAAACAAAAAAAAAAATTCTTTACCCCCCACCCCTTAAAACTATCAATATTTCTGATTTTTTCTTTTCTGTTTTCAAATTTTAGGGATCAAAAACATTTATAAGAGGGTGTAAATATACGGTATTGTACAAAAATGTGCAAAGTATGCTAAAAAATTTAAGCTGTCCGCCTGACGGACATTTCAGCTGGATTGGGCTATACCTAGTTTAGCCTTGATCAACAGTCGAACAAATTATTACTTAATAGGTACTGGAGAAGATAATCTATATTCCTACGTGAACTTGTACAGCACAATACATGTTTGTCAGTGATGTTTGGAAACGGATTCAAATAGAACTTTGATTATTTCCTTTAATGAATTTTACACCCTGGTATTCAGCGTTTTGTTTCCTGTCGCGATCTCTCTATCAAAACACGGGTTCTTTTAAAAGATTTGATATACATTTGTTTCATTACAATTTTTTCTTTGTGCCCCTGATCTTTCTTCAGAGTAAATTTAATATGGTTTGCTGAAAGCAATTTAAAACAAATATCACGTTTTCCTGTAGCTGCAGATCTGTAGCTCTCTGGTTGAAAAAATTCGGATAGACATACCAGAGAGCTACAGTTCCAAGCGTTGTAAAAACCTCCGATTTACGCCGCCGTTTTTTGTGTCGCTCGCTTCGGGAATTATATCCGACTTTAAAAGCATTCAACCGCCTAAAAAATTGGATTTATTAATTAAACATATAGTTTACCCTAACTCTGCTAACTTTGTTTTCCTTTCAATGGTTCACAACGGCCATCTTTCGCCTTGGAATGTCATCGTTTTAAAAAACTCGCCTTATGACAACCATGTTTTCCTGTATCAAAATGTAAGTTAAAGATGTATATGCACAAAAAATTAAAAAATGGAACAATGACAAAACATGGTTACCATAACCAATAAATTGTGTTTATTTTATATAAATTAAAAGTAACCAATTTTATGGACCAAGCTTTTGCATTTCACAATAGTTTAGTTTAATTTAATTCAGTATAGTATTTATCATCCTCATATTCAATTGAAACATTGGGTTTTAATTAACATTCGTGAACATCAAGTTTTGAGGATTATAACAAAAAATCAGTTTCAAGGATGCGTTTCTTCGTGGACAATGATCTCATCAGTACAATGTGTAATAGAAATTCCACATGCTATGTACATTTAATTGTGCATTATATCACAAAATCGACAAAAATTTGCTTTCAACGAATATCGATGCAGTATATGACGTATTGTGTTTTAACTTCTTCATGGATAAGTATTGTTCAAGTGTTTGCCATTTTTATTCGTTGAAAATTTTGAAATATACTCTGCTAAAACTAGCATCAAGTTAGCAAATTATTACAGCATACCCAAAATCAAAGTGTTCATTTCCTTTTTCAGCTAAACTTTCAACAAGCGGAAACATATTTTGAATAATGGATTCTAATTTTTGCCCCAATGTATCAAATATGAAAAAATACATTAGTTTAGTGAACTAGCTTACGCATCCTTAAATAGTGTCAGAATTAAGCAAGTAAGATACAATGTAAATTAACTTCTCGTGTATTAACCTGGATTATATGCGCCCTGATTGTTAAGCATTTTAAGCAATTAGTTTAAGGGTGTACGGGGATGTATTTCATACACCTGCAGGCCACTTATCTTAAATTGATTATCTTCAGAGCGTTATTAAATATTAACTACACGTTTTATTTTTTTTTTTTGCAGTAGATTTATTACTGGTATCTTGAATACCGTTTCAAATTCAAAAGAAATTCCGCCTGTCTTGCATAAAGCATACCAACCAAAAAACGATTTGATGAATATGTAAATATATACCCATTGTTTTATCTGAAGGATATTTGCAGCTTCAAGGTAGAAAACACTGCCTATTTGTCAGAACTAAAAAAACAAAAATGATACATCGGGAGTAAATAGATTGCATTTTGACGTACCATGGCACAGCTAAATATGTGTGTAGGCAAGACTAAAATGTAACTTAATTTGATTCCTGCCCTGTTCCGTCCCGTTCTGGAGCTTGTTATTTAATTATGTGTTTCCTGTTGTCGATATCTCTTGATTTCTACCCTTAATTTCGTTGAAATGCACTTGAAAAATTTTAAAATGAGGGGAAAATGAACAATTGAATGTTTAAAGTGATGAAAACGGACCCACGCTGCATTGTTTTTGTGAAGTTATTTAAGACAACTTTCATTTTGAATCATGGTTTTGGTATTCACGTCCTACGTTTCCTTATGAATATGCTCACCTTTGATCCGATACCCGACTATAATTTTAAAATATAACAAGACACCACTTTTGTTTTTAAAAATTAAGTTTATATAAGTACAAATACATTTCAAAGTAGTTTAGCCCCCCCCCCCCCCCCTCCAAAAATAAAGAGCAGTTAAACAAGAGCAAATGGCTGTCAGACAATTGAATCCGTGCAATCTAAGAACAATCCAAGCAATGACTAAATTGTTACTGTTAATGTAGTCTCCTTTAGACCATCAAATATATGAAAATATAAACACAATATTTAACTTTATTATTGTCTGTCTGTTTTTGTTATACAGCGTCTTATTAGTATCTTTTTCCTTTGTCTACACAACGTCTTATCCTCCATATCCCAATAAATGGCAATGATAATGTATTATTGTCTTTTTATCCAATATAACGTTTTGATCATTTTAAAACTCAGGAAGACTATTGTATGTAAATGTCCTGTAAATTGATTAATAGAAATATAAAAGGCTCTGGAATGCTTTAAGGTCTGCTGGGGTAATAATTGTAAAGCGCTTTGAGAAATGCATTGCAATTTAAAAGCGCTTTATAAAAACTTGCAATTATTATTATTTATTTTAAAACAGCCTGGAAGACATAGTAGTTACAAACTTCTTTTTTTAATATTTTTATTACAATTCATTCATCTTATTTTTTTTAATAATTATTAATAAAACCCCTGTTGCATGCTTGACGGGCAATAACAAAAAGAATGGAAAAGTATCGTACAGTATTAAAGAATGGAAGTGTATTGTATTAAAACTCTGCACAGTTTGATAAAAACGCAATGAAAGAATACACTCTTGTCTGCATTTCATTATCATTTGTTAATGAATAATAAAATTATGAGAAATATTGTAAGATATATTTTTCTTATCATAGTATAGTTGACATGTTTATATCCTTTCTTTCTACGAACGTCTTTACCTTTATTCATATAAATTGGTGTAGCATGAGTGTGTTATTAGAACGTCTTTGAAAACTCAATTTTTCTATCACTTTAATGTAAGTTGAAGATTATATCTTCTAGTGATTTAATTTTTCATAGAAATCTGATTCAAAACCGTCATATTATGCATAAAAAGAAGGGATTTTTTTTTTATATACTTCAAAACAATCGTCAAGATTGTTAAAAAATATTAGGCATCCCACAGTCGGTTCAAAAATATGTACTTATGTCTAATAACTGCAGTAGTTTCTACTGTGTACTGATCTGTTTAATTTGTATATATCTATCATGTGTAATCTTATTTCTCTAGGACTAATTAAATTTCATGAGAGAGAGAGAGAGAGAGAGAGACCAAATGTGTGTTAGTCTAAAACATGTACCTTCACGTATGTCCCTCATTTTTCTAAGTTTACTTTTTACAAAAAAGTAATATTTCAAATTTGAGTGTGTTTTTAAGCCAATTAAGGTACTACATGTAGTATACTGTACAATCATTAGTGGAGAAATGTAATATGTCAATATGATCACTTCTAACTCGTAGAAACTTTAAAAATGTGTAATAAGGGAATTCAAATAAAATTGGTCAATCAGTTTTGTTTAGTAAGAAAAATTTCAATGACATTTTTGCTGAAATTCTTGTTCATATTGTTCATACACTGTGATAAAAACCCTATAAAATGAATATTTCTTTGCACTTTTTATAAATCTTTAAAAGTTTGTAAACGCCTAACATTTATCGGAAGTTTTGATTTCTCGACACAGTAAACAATAAGCAAACGTCAAATTAACTCAACTTTAATACAACATCGTTTTGATAACCATTTCAATCCGGTGTTTACGAAAGCGTAGCCATGTATTTCTAAATTAGACATTTCCTTGTGTATGCAATGTGAAAAAGGATATTTCAATAAAACATGTGTAAGGAAAATGAACCAGAAGCGAGGTATGTGGTTGATGGTTATTTTTTGTCAATTGAAAGATTTAATCACTATTGATTTTTCAATTATCATATACATGATTTTTCCAGGAATGGGACTTCGTCTACGTGTTGTTATAACAGTTACTACAACGGATCGGAATGTGTTCGTGAGTACTTAATAACATATTCACATCTTGCTACGAAATCTATTAAAGACTTATTGTACATGTAGGTCATAACACGCATTTTACTTAAATGTACTATTTCCTCATTTTTGATATTCATTTCTAGTACAAATTTTTTTTTTTGTACATAATGTTTAAAACATTATTTTTAAAATTAATAGCAAAATACAGCAATTTACACATTTAATCAACATTTTGACACGGTAATAGGTTGTCCTGCTGGGTTTTATGGAAATAATTGTATCCATCATTGCAAGAATGGATTTTATGGCTTGGATTGCATCAAACAGTGTGCTTGCAAACAACCCCTTAATTGCCATCATATAATAGGGTGTTCAACAGGTAATCTTCGTTATTTAATCAAAAAAATATTAAATTCAGTCAACTGAAAAATTGCAGTTTATTAAATATAATACATAAGACTTTAACAGGAAAATATTTAAAAGTAAAAAGGTTTTAATTTCAGATTATCCTGGTAATGAGAGTTCAAGCATTCCCAATAGAGATTCAGAAAATTCTAGTATCCTTCATGTCACACTTGACTCCGTTACCAATCCTGTTGGAGGTTCTAATAAAGAGAATACGTATATTCTTCCTGATACTAAAGTCACTGGAATCACAAGGACGATCACAAAATCAAGTAGTGTCAGCACTAAGACGATAAAACCCGATGCCCCAGTCACCACAACTACCGGCAATTCCCTCGATACCAACCTTTTCTTATTGGCAATAGGTGGTGTAATCGCACTGTTTCTAGGTGTTATCATGGTTCAGCTTTGCATAAAACTACGTACAAAACGAAGAAAGTATTCACACCAAATATCCGCGAAACAGCATTCAGCAACAGAAGAAGAAACGTATCAAGAAATTAACGAATCTTTAATAGCCGTACAGCATTTAAACGATAATCATAATGAACATCGACAAGTTGGAAAGTATTATGAACTACACACATCGGGTCAGCCTACATCTGTGCCATATGATAGGATAAAAAATCAACTACAATATCTAGAGATAATCGATGACTCTTTGGTAGCATCGACCAACAGTCCCGATTCAAATAACAGCGCAACATCATATCTTAAACCAAAGACCAACAAAAAACAAAGTAACTTAGATAATATGGACTCTTCAGAAATAATAGCTATTTCTGAACAAAACAATCAGAATGATCTTCAACAAGTTAGCAATTACACTGAATTGCAGCCAAAAAACTCACTCACAACCGAGCTTTATAAACAGATACACACCAACGTACAACATAAAGACATCGACGAGACTATTCATGACTTGTCAACGAGTTCTGGCTCTAATAAGAGCAACACATCTTACTTAAAACCAAAACCAAATGCGAGACACAGCTATATGGAGGTAACAAGTTCTGATCTAACAGAAGGTGGAAAATCTGTTGAAGAAAGACGTGTTTCCATAACAGACGACAGTAGCAACCGTGTGTCGTCACAATATCTAGATCCTATTCATGACTTGTCAACGAGTTCTGGCTCTAATAAGAGCAACACATCTTACTTAAAACCAAAACCAAATGCGAGACACAGCTATATGGAGGTAGCAAGTTCTGATCTAACAGAAGGTGGAAAATCTGTTGAAGAAAGACGTGTTTCCATAACAGACGACAGTAGCAACCGTGTGTCGTCACAATATCTAGATCCTATTTATGATCCACATCTTGAAGAAAACGTATCCAAGAGCCAAGATTCCATTGACACTAGCGATGCGTATCTGGATGTTATTAATGAGACATTTCTCTAAAAACGTGTAACTCTTTACAAGTCTTTTTAATTATGCTTTTACTTGCTGCTTCAATGTTTTGATTTTAAAGCATTTATTCTATTTTTCTGTTTAATAAAAATTTTATTGTTTGTCTGACGTAATACATAGGTAAGTGTTGCTGAAGTATCATTGAATGCGTGTACTACGAGATTCGCTTATCCAGTATAAACTTTATTAGGCTAACCATAAACCACAGATTTTAATAAGACGTTGTATAGGAATTTGGCAATTGGTATATAAAGAGCATGCTTATGAGAAATAAGTGGAGACATTAGCACGTAGTTTAGGCGGGAAATTAGTTACTTCCAATCTCGTTAACGAGACAAGATGAACAAGGGTAACATCTTTGGTACAGGAAATACTTTATTTTAAATTGATGCAATATATTGACACTTAAAGTTGGTACTTGTTTCACAAAAAATATGCTGAGAAAGTTGATCTTGCCTTGAACAGTTGAATACATCGAGCGAAGTTTACTTGATTACGGGCCGCCGGAAGGCGGTCCGTTATTTGATATACATTTGAATATTGTAACTGCGTTTCTACGGGTTAGCTTTTTGTTTACAGAATTAAAACTTTGCTTATTTTTATGAATTAAAAGTAAATATGCATGAAGAAATGTTTTCTGCCTTTTCAGTCATAGACTGTCGTGTTAGGTATAGACTGGTCCTCTGTCTCTATCGTACGTAATTGCGCATATCAGACATGCATTGCCAGTCTAGTGTTAGGTGCGTTTTTATCGAGACTATAATCTATTCAGGAAATTTCGGATTTTTTCATTCTTTTCGAAACAATGCATCGGGATCGGTAAACTGGACATAAAGACCCAAATGACATGAAATTTTATATAAATGATATTACTTCATACTATATGTGGCAATAGTCATACAATTACCGTTAGAAATGCTTACGGTAACGAACTCGATTCTTAATAATAGTATACAGTTGTTGACTGGTGTCGAGGGCAACAGTTGATCTGTCGGACCGGCTCGTAAACTGTTGCTTACGGCCGAAGGCCGCTGGCAACAGTTTGCGAGCCGGTCCGACAGATCAACTGTTGCCCGAGACACAGTCAACAACTGTTTTGTTATACCCCTTCTACTCAATAACACGTTTTCGCGGAATGTGACGTCACCGGTCAAGAGTCTTTTTTAACAGTCGATTTTAACAGTTCCAATCTAACAGTTCAAGTCCAAGAGTCAAAATGCTGGACTTTTTTCGTATAGAATAATATAGTACATGTAACTGTTTTACAGGGGTATAACAATAGTAAAATGTTAAACTTCAAACCGTGTTACTGAAAATTGAAAACTGAAAAAGTTATATTAAAATTTACCATAAAAATTAGTACAACCAACTAGTTGTTTTTTTCTTTAAGATTTGTTTTTTCTATAAACAACCAATGATGATGATTCATACAACAATTATATTTTTGCGGCCCATTTGACGCTTGCATCAATATGATTTCTTGTTGCCTATTGTGCTATATATACTCCTTGATATCCGATATATCGAAAAATGATTGTATAGACTATAGGGTTTTATTTACTTACTAGCATCACATGTGTAATGTAGAAACACTTTTAGCAAGCATTATCATAAACCATACCCAGCAAGTTCTATGTACGCGAGGGGGTGAGAAAGACCTAATATATTAAAATGAAGATAAGTACTTTCATACAGGAATAATACAGTTGGGTTTTTTTTTAATTTTTCCATAAACGTTCATTATATGTCATTCAGTATACAATTGCTTACATGAATTGTATTATTTATTGAAAATTATAGTACTCTCCAGCGGTATTATTTTATCTATTTTGTTCTTGGTAATAACAAAGACATTACTTTTTTCTGATACAATCCGTGACAAAAAGCTGTTTATATCAATCGTTACATTTGTATATGCATGTAATGGTTGTATAACTAAGGTACCAAATATTGGTTGATTAATTTTTTAAATTGTACATTTATACATATTTATTTCTCCTTTGATATTGTGTGACGGGGGATAGGTTTTTTTTTTAATTCAATATATTGTTTAGTTTTTAAATAAACTTTATTTAATTTTGATCTGTTCTGGTTTAATTTTCTCTTTTAATTAAATACTACTGCGTGCATCAAAAGTACTATTTATTAAAGATTGTAGTACTATCCAGCAGTGTTGCTTATGTTAGAATGTTTTATGTGTAAATAATGCATCCATATTACATGAAGTATTTCATACATCTTACCTTAATACTAGTATGTAAATGTATATATTTCCGAGACTAAGCAAGTCCGTAACAGATCTGTAAAATCAACATTGGCTGTTGCGTAGCAATATATAAAAATAAACGAGATTTTTTCTGCGTTAAGCTTTTGGTTGTGATTTTTTTTTATTAAAAAAACTGACGTAAAGTGAATCACTAAACGAACAAACAAATAGCCAAATAATATAACCTGAATAATATTAATAAAATATGGATACTTTGAGTTTCTTATGCATTAAATATAGATCGGAAAACTCAGCGTTTTAAATTTGTTTACATTCAGAAGAGCATTAGTGGTCAAATAAATCTACTAAACTTAATAAGCTTGTATGTGAGGGTTCTTAATATACGGCAAAAATATATTCAAGTTTGCTCAAGCAGACAAGAGAAAAAAACTTAATGAGACTGTCTGCGCCCGATCTTCAATGATCAAGGGCACAATAAGTTGAAAAAGAATAAACTCTCATGAAAGCTATTGAACTGTCAATAATATGTGTGGGTCATTTGCTCCGCATTAAAACAGTCCGATCCTCTCACTTGTACATGTACATGTACTTGTGAATAATATTCAATTATTGAACGAGTACATGTAATTGAGAAATATTCAATTCTGAATTTCATTCAGATCACTAGAGCAAAACTATACGTACAAGATAAGAGCCATTCGTGTACATGTTTGACGTATAAGGAGCGATAAATCGCACAAGCTGATAAATTGATACTCTCCTATATAATTTTTTTTTTATATATAATGTCAATTTTATTTTTTTTTTGGTCCTGTTCATCCTATATGTTATAACAAACAGCGGAATATCTTATACCTATGTACAGAATAACAAAAGGTTCTCTTTGAGTGATATATAGGCGTTTATCTTTAACCAACCATTGGTGTAGACCCATGCAGTCATTGGATTAATAAACCTACACAAATTTATAGCTCTTTGAATTTTAACCTAAAATGAACAAGAATAAAATTCCTACAGCTTTTAAAGAACAAAGCTCATAAGCATCTGGGAGAAGGCTCAAAACCAAAGAAATTCATTCAAAATAATCGAGTAAACAGTTGACACAATGACATCAGATTAAATAGCTTGCATAGATGATCAGATTATTAAAATTACATTAGATGATATGTTCATGCATTTTATAATGGAAGAAGGTTTACTTAAACGTGGCCAATATGACTTGATTTATGTTGAGTGCGTGCTAACTCCAAAAAAAACAACGCATTCAGAGATAGACAAACAGGTGAGACAGACATTTTTTAGACAAATTGTAACAAAATTACCTCCTTAAGGTTATTTCACAAATTTGATTTTAATTATAAAGTCTGTTACTACATTCTTTTACATATAAACCACAGCATTCTTATGGTCTTTAATTTGATGGTTATAACATGTTCGAAATTTCTCTCTCAATTGTTGGTGTCGTCTTTTCAATTGTTGCTTCCTGTTGTAGTTTCTTGTATAGTATGAATGTTTGTGGTACGATTGTGGTCTTCATTTTGAGGACAATGACAAAATCCTTGATCATTGTAGATTGATTCGAACGTTCTCCTGTGACGTATTGTTACATTATTGCACATGTGCGAAACACACACCCTTGCAGATCGTGCATTGACAAATTGGACTTCAGAAAACGGAGTGGGTTTTTTTAGAATCTGACGAAAGCGGTGTTTAGTTGTTTATACTTTTTTTGATTTATTATCACTTATCTACTGTATTGGATACAGTGCGACAGTGGTCTACAGGAAGATGCAAACAATGTGCACTCTGTATGAGCGGCACACGTGTTCGATGTGCATGCATATGCGAAATAAGACAGCACAGCAGTGTCGAAATTGCAGGTACAATTGATCTTATATATATAAAACAAAACAATCTTTTGCTTTTTATTGAACGTTGTTTCCTTTATTTATCGTGTATTACATTGAGTAGCTCTATCATTCAGGAGTTCATGTAACCTAAATGCCTCGATCGGAAGGTAGCCGAACCTAACTTTCTCGGCCTGTATATATACCCAAGTGGTAGTTGAGAAGCCATAGAAACTAACCTGGCGACATTATGTTTTTGAAATGCATGTCAGCTTTAAACGTGCGTGGAAAAAACTATCTAGCAAATACACAATACGGAACAAACTTTACCTCAATGTTGTTTTTACCGTAGATTCAACGTATATTTTATGTAATTTTGAAACTGTTGTGCAACGTTAATATTTTACTTATGACTCAAAATTGATTCTCAATGTAAATTATATGTTGAAGTAGTGTACCCAAAGTGCGAAACAAAATCAAAGTACTGAAGTACTGACGGGGTTGATTTTATCGATCATCATTTATTATCTTGCATGGCAATTAGTTTCTAGTCTGTATTTGAATTATGCACTTTTTTTATAATATGTATAATATGGATTTTTAGACTTTTCTGTCAAGAAGTTCGAGAAACCCCATATGAACCATGTTGTATAATATTTAAAGATGGATTTTAAACTATGTATTAGTTATCGAAAACATTCTAAAAATTGTATTGATCCAAGCACTATTGATATAGAACTCTAGTCTCGTTCAACTAGACGTTCGGCTGTCTCTGTTAATATCCGAGCCTCTCTGCTTGTCGGATATTTACGGAGACAGCCGAGCGTTTGGTTGAACGAGACTATATTAAACTCTGGCGTAGAAATACATGAGACTACAAAAATATCTAACTTGTTCGTATTATATAAAATCTTACTATTTTCAAAGTGTTTATAGATAAGTTTCTTTGAAAACAATGCTTTAGCATACTGTACATCGATTTTTTCTATTATTTTCAAGAACTAAGTCTTGTCAGCGGCGGTGATTTGTGCTTAGGTCCAAACACTGTTTCACTTTCGGTTTGCCAGAGTGACTGCATAGGAGAGATGATTAAAATCAACTCCCAAAAAGGAACGCACTAGATATAAAATTATTGAGGAAATTAATGAAACCTGTTACAAACAATCAAGGACCAACTTTATTATTATTCATCAAAAACTCTCTCTCTCTCTCTCTCTCTCTCTCTCTCTCTCTCTCTCTCTCTCTCTCTCTATATATATATATATATATATATATATATATATATATGTATATATAAAGAGTGTCATAACTAGTCTCTCAGTTAAAAATACATATTTATTGTGCGAATTATGGTGTACGTACGAGCTTTTCTCTTGCTGGTTATTTTTCCTGCTTTTCATAACGCAACACGACGTCAAGGTATCTGTGATTATTTTGGAAGAAGGTACATGTAAGAATTTATTCCACGTTTTTTTTAAAAACAAGACATTGAGTTGGTTATAGGGTATTTAAACTGTTAATCTGTATATTTCATTTGTTGTAGAACGTGTTGCTCGGATTATCACTTGGTTGGAGGATCTTGTGAAGGTTAGATGTGTTCGAAGAATACATATTATACGTCTTTTTCAGTAAAATTATTAGCTTTTAATTCTAAAAGAACTGTTTTGGGTTTTTTTTAGCCTGTCCCGTGGGATACATTGGTTTTAATTGTACTCGTTCATGCCCTTATCCATTATATGGACAATTTTGTTTCAAAGAATGTCACTGCAGCCAATCAGAATGTGACCACATTAATGGTTGTAAAAAATATGGTAAGCCATTTATATTACTAGTATTTTTCTGATGGATTGTTCATTTAGACCGTATAGCATATTTTCTTGACTGCGTTCATCAAAACACGTCTTCAAGTCCTCAAATATAAAATTTACTATTTAACAGTAAAACTGTTGTTATATTCTTCAAATGATTTTTAAAAGTATGAATTGAATAAGCAGGTTTCCGCTTATATTCATTTTGCTGGTTTATGAATTTGGTTTTTAGGCACCACAGATTCAACAGTACCAGCAAGATCTACAACACCAATGAGCAGTAAATCCTCCATAAGTAATGTAAGTGATCATCTTATTACCGTACCAATTAAGACAAAGTATAACCCCTCCATCACAAACTATTGCACTGAATTCAACTCGACCACAATCATTATGATTATTGGAGGAATCGTTATTTTATTATTAATTTTGATAATCATCTTTCAAATTTATGAGAGAAATTGTAAAAATCAGGAAATAAAACGACCAGCTGTTCATGTACAGAGTAGACTATATGAGGACACCACAGAGCCGGCACACCGTTTTATTAACGACTTTTATGGGAGGATGGAGGCCAACAGTCTTCAAGCATCGGGCACAACGGAGGACATATAACTCTTTGAGATCGCACCGATCATGTTCCATTTGCAAAGATATAACACAGCCGTCTGGCTTTGGTTAGGAAGAATTTTTTTTAGGAAAAAAGGAAAGAACCCGAGGTGCCCAGCAGTATTTTACTCAAATGACGGAAAAAGTTCTGTTTCTGTCGATAGCAACGCACAACTATACTTAAAAAAGAATATCATATCCACCTGTGAGGCAAAGAACGAAACAGTTTTAAGTTGTATATATGTGTATATTAATAGCAGTCCTTTTACTAGGCAGCCCATATTTGAATGCAATTCACAACTATGATAAAACTCATTGAAAACTCACGAATGCAATTCGATGTATTAATATTTGAAATAGTTTTAAAAATTAGAACTTCTCTAAAAGTTAAATTTTCATTTTGTTCATGATTTTGTCTTTCTCTATCAACATTCTTTTCATCATGTGTATTTTTTTTATATTCGTTTATATATTAGATCTTATAACAATAAAACATAGACGGAAAAATAATTGTTTGTACCTTGTATATCCATTCTAAAGGGGCGACCTGATTTTGAAAATTGAATCATTTTGTTTTGTGATTTGAAAATTAGAACATTTGGAACTATTCGAACGGTCAAAGAAACTTTAAAAAACAATTGCAAAAAACAACTTGAAGAGACCAATGAATGCAATCAATCCGTCTGAGAGAGCAAGAAGTTACTTAAACATGTCTGCAGAATGAACACTTTTAAAACATAGCAAATAATAAATCATTAGAAATACAAAGCCTCTATACGGCTGTCAAAAATAAATTTATGAAAAATAAAAAAAGTAAATATGATAGATAGTTCTATCACAAGCCAAGCACCATAATGATAGAGGTTTTATTTCAGGGGGATTTATCTTTTCATCTATAAATGATAAAACCATAAATTGTCAGCCTTAACCAAAAAACAACACTTCCTGTTTGGAAATGTTTTCTAGAACAATACGTCGCTGACATTTTCCATATAAGAAACCGCCTACAGATTTTTAAATCTAAATGCATTGATAATGCATGGGAATTTAAAATAAAACATAACTCGAATACCTTATCTGATAAGTTTCAAAAGAAATTAAACTTAAATGCATGAAGTCATTGCAGGAAGACTAACAACGATATGCCCCAAATTTTCAGCCTTCAAGGGTGAGCCTGAAATAAAAACGTTTATGAAAGTTATCGAAACGAACCGTGTGTTGATCTTTGCAGATAGCTTCCCATCAAAACTCTTTGTTCCTCTCATTTATATATTGTGAAAGATATCCTTATTTCGTCTTTAAAGAAAAGATAAGAACGATTCGTAATCATATTCTGCTCAAAAGAGACGATAGTTTTTTTTAAAACGGATTATATCTTAACGTCTGATCTGCATGTTTTAACTTCGATGCTATGATTTTGAACTTCGTAAACCTACTATAGAAGCAAACAACATGCATCAAGATATACATTTGGCTCATAAAGTCTAGATATACAAACTGTTTTCTAAAGGTCATGCTTTTTAAAGAGATTTCAATATCTAGAATTACATGTGTGATACTGTGAATAAAAAATGCCACACTCTAAAAAGATGTGTGAACTCTTTTTAGGTTCAATATTTAATTATGTCATTTATCTCTGCGCCCCTATATGCATTCAAACGAGTCCATATCTTACAACAATCATTTTAAACTTATAATTATTATTATAGTAACCAATAAACAAAATAAAGGTTACTTATAACTCATAGTAGTATAATGAAAATGTAGGCTAAATATGCGACATGATATAATCAGGTAAAGGCGAAAAGTATATTCTGGGGGGAATGGAGAGGTCAACTTCTGAATATATTTCTATCATTTTAATTTGTTACAGATTAACAAGTATTATATAATAATCTATGATAATTTATGACGAAATTGAATTACATGTATGTAAGAAAGGCTCTTTTTAGTTTAAACTCATTTAAGGAAATTATTAAAATCTACTTCAGTTCAAACAACTGCCCACTTCAGCATTATTCACCAAAACGCAACATACAGGGAAACCAAGTGTTTCCAAATATGAACGCTCTGTTGTCATTTCCTCACTTACGAGTAATATAACGGTGTCATTAATAAAATGATGTAATCTTTGGTTGGTAAATAATGTCTCTAGTGTAAAACATGATCAATTTACGAACATTTTCTCATTATTCATACTTTTTGGTTATCGTTTTCAATGAGAAAACACGATGTCAAGGTGACTGTGACAATGGTTTAACCAGCCCTGGGTAAGTTCATTTTACAATATTTTACAATAAGATCATTGAATGATATTGTTTTGTATTGTATTAAACGCGCTTTGTTCTTATTTACAGCGGAAAATGTTGTGCAAATTATTACATGGTTAATGGAAGTTGTCAAGGTTAGAAGCATTTGATTAATAAGTTACTGTTTTGTCAAAATGTAGTTGGAGTTTAGCCGTAAATATTATTTGAAGTTATAGCTATGATATTTTTCTGTTTCAGTCTGTCCTGTGGGATACTTTGGTAGTGAATGTACGGTTCCATGTTATTATCCGACATTTGGAATGCTTTGTAAGCAGAAATGTGAATGCAACATAACAGACTGTAATCATATGTATGGCTGTGAAAGTGATGGTAAGACATGCCAGCGGATTTTCGTTCCTGATATTTTTTTCATAATTGGTTTGACCACAAAATTAATGTAACTTTATACCTCAAAGGGGCATGGTCACGATTTTGGTCAAATTCTATTTTTAAGAGTTGTTTTTTTTTTATTTACAATGTTTTAGAAATGCATTTCTAATGATCAAGTAAAATTTGAGAGTCATTCGTAGAGTTATAAGCAAGATACAGGGCTCACAATTCTTTGTCATGTAAACAAGACTCGTGCCCTGTTTTTATTTACATAGGTTCGATATACCAGTAAAACTTTTTTTCCCAGCTTATTTGTCTATCTTTTTATTTATTTCATATTTATATATCTATTTTTTAAACAGTTCCTTACGTTTAACACAATTTTTATTTCAACGTTCCAAATTAATGTAAACAAACGCTTTGTTCACAAAGTGAAGAATTTCAAGCTCTGTAACTCACTTATAACTTAACAAATAACACTCAAATTTCGATTGCCTATTAAAAATGGCTTTCTGAAGCATTGTAAGTATTAAAATCGAAAAAATTAATTTTTGGCCAAATTTATTTTAACATCATTGAATGCATTTGCAATTTCTTCAATGATGCATTTGCAGACTCTCTAGATCTGCCATTATAAAGTACAAAAAGACATACATGGACGCATATGCTTCATTAGTTCAAAACCTAAACTTTCTTTTAACAGACGTAATGTTCGAGATAACGTCCAGTGGGCAACCGCAGCAAGAAGACAAAACACAACCAGAAGCGGTGACAGACCTTATCGATACAGACCGTAACAAATTTCCCGGTCAGCAAATTAATTAATTGAAATATGATATCAAAGCATAAATTACAAGTTAAAAATTTGGCAACTTATTGGAAAGTTAGGGAAAAATCACAGAATATTCATGGAAGGTACCAAAAGCAAATATGTGCATGCGATTCAGGCTCTAAAGTATAGTGAAAAAACCAAAAATCATGATATAACTTTCTTTCTTGATTTCTATACTTTAAATTTACCTGGTATTTGCTATCTCAAATAAGAATGAATAGATTGGATTTTTGTGAAAACGATAATACCCGAATAACCTTCATTCATTAGTTCTAAGTCGCAAATATTATTAATAATTAATTGTTAAAGTCATAAGAAACGCATCTTATTCATTTAATTTATGCAATTTATTAAAATGTATTATTGATTAATACGCATTAATATTTTTCTTATAGTTGTACCGTATACCCAGTGTTTTGTTCATAATTTATTTTTCGCTTTTTTTTTCGATCATTTTTACGCCTCAAACAAATGAAATAAACCGGATTTTTTCCGGCTATTTAGTTCAATAAAATAGTTCCAAAACTGACACTGCCATTTTTTTTTTACAAATGCACTTTTTTCAATAAATTTACAACACGTCAAAACACGGCAGAAATACTGCATTTCAATTGGCAAGGGAAAGCAGTTTTAAAGCATATGAGGAAATTTTGATAACATGTTCCTATCAATCAAATACCCTCTTTATCATAATCTCATTTGTGGGAAAACATGTTCTGGTATGGAATTTCATACATGAACATACTGTCGTTATTTCCTCACTTTCGAATTATGAAAATCGTATCATGTATGTATACAATTGTTGTTGGTATTTATTTTAATATGTTGTTTTGTGGAGAATATACCCTGCATGTGTACTTACTTTTTATTATTCTCGCCTTTTATGAAAAATCAACATGCAAAGGTGACTGTGACAACGACGAGACAAAATCTGGGTACGTATATGATGCTAGATATTTTTATTTACATAATGAAAAAGATAAAATGTATTTTAGATCCAATTTTGAATCCGTATATTTTGATTTCTATTTTTGTGTAGCGGAGGCTGTTGTACAAATTATTACATGGTTGATGGGCGTTGTGAAGGTAAAAAGCGTTAAAACATTAAATGGAAGATTTTACCAATATCAAGTTTTTATTTAGCGGAAGTCATATTTTCAGATTTTTTCTGATTTATAGCCTGTCCTGTAGGATATTTTGGTAGTAACTGTGGAGTTCCATGTCATTATCCGGCATTTGGACGGTTCTGTACAGACGAATGTGACTGCAATCAATCAGAATGTAATTATCGTTATGGTTGTAAAAGAGATGGTAAGAATTTATTTAAGTCTTATTCATAAATGCTCAAAAAACTCTGTTTTATGTTTTTGATAAGAAATACTTTAGACATGAAAATATATGCATAATAATAAAGAAAATATGCGATTTTTATTCAAATGTATTGATTTTTAATGATATGCATAGACGGGGCAAAACAGGACATATTCACATCTGCCAAAAACATGTTTTATTTCAGCAGCCTTTGTTGAATTTTTTTATTATACAAACTCTTATAGTGTTTAAATATTTTGATTTGATGTTCTTACATGGATTGTAATATAAATAAACATATTTACGAGTTATGGCAATTCAGGGTTACATTTTGAGTTGAAAATGTAAAAGTTCTTGCTTGTCCAAATGTAATTCACTTTATTGTTTTCAACTTTCTGAATCGTGAAGCAATCAGTATAATTTGCTCTGTTTGGTTTTATCACCGCATATTAACTGAATTTAGATTTCTCTTTCTTTTTTCATAGCGTCAACAGCGCCAATCAGAACTGCTGTTCAAAGTAATTCTTCCTCAAGAATCTTTATCAGCCACAGTTTCACTAAACATATTGTCACAACGTATCACCCCTCCAAAATTAATCCTTCCATTGAATTCAACTCAACGACACTTACTTTGATCATTGGCGGAGTCGTTATATTTTTCTTAATGGTAATAATAATCTTTCAAATTTACGAGAGAAATTGTAAAAATCGAGAAAGAAAAGTACCCGCTGTATATGTTCAGAGAAGTACATATGAGGACACTGCGGAGTCGGTATACTGTGACATCGACGACCGTTATGAAACTATGGAAACCAATAGTCCTCCAACTGTGCACAAAAGAGAGGACATACCACTCTGTGAGGTCACCTCAGATCCTCAATTGGTTCTGCATACACCGCTCAAGAATGATCCAACGGGGTCTTCCGGTCCTGGCTGGGAAGAATCTTCTGACGAGAAGAGTACAGAACCGGAAGTGTCCAGCAGCAATAGCACGTCAAGCGATGGGTCGTATTCAAAGCCAGTAACTACCGAGAATAAATATAAGTACGTTAAAATCATTGACTCGGCTGACAGAGATGGGATTGTTTGCATCGAAAGCAGTGAAACATCAGAAAGGGAAATAAACGTCTTGTCCACCCATGATACGGAAAACGAAACAGTTATAGGAGTCCATTCAAAGGACAATCCATATTTGGATGTGATTCACAATTGAGATGAAATCACTGAAAATTATAATACACTTTTTGTACATATATATGTTTGTGATGATTTCGAAACATCACTACATACATTATGTTAAAACCTTTATTAACTGATCAACGCAACACTGAGTCTTTTTTGTTACCATTTTCTTGTTGACGTAATAAGGACAGTTACACCTCATACATATACTTCATGAAACGCTGATTGTTTCATTTTCATATGTGATCATACATGTTTTGTATTTCTTTATAAAGTAGTCTTATTCGTATCAAGTGTTCCTTTTCCTTCTTTCTTATATTAATTTTTATTTGGCTTTAAGCTCGCAAATATTGAAAGTAAGTGGAAAATTATATTTCTACCCTATATTGCCTTTCCAAAGTGCGACCTGATTTTCTGTTTCCATTGCATCATTTTGATTTATGATATTTTTGACGCAAACGACAGAAATTGATATTTGCAAAAGATGAAAGAAAAGTATGTGAATGAAGACTGTGGCAAAGTCGGTCTTGTCTGATTAAAAGCTCTTGGCTCAGATGTCTTTACGGACCCACCTCTTTAATGCGTAAAGGAAATTACTCTCGGCAGCTGTCTCTCTCTATTGACACAAAACCATGTTTTTCTTCAGGTATAGGGTTGTTGTATATTAGTGTATTAGAGAATCAAGCGTAATTAACTGATTCTCTACTTTATTTTACAAGATGGATACAGATTGGCAATAAAGAATTAATTACTATATAAGCTACGTTTACATTATATATAGTTTTTTATTTTCTTTTTTTTTTTAATGAATTCATAAAGATTTCAAAATTTTATTTTTGATATACAAAAATGCATGATAAATATACAAAAATATACGCTAAGCATAATTACGACGCAGTTGGTGTTATGAGGAAGTAACATAATAATCAAGGAAATAACAAATTTTAGAAAATTATTAATCTGATTTCATGGAAGAACTTGTAATATCTATATTATGGAGTGTATGTGTTATTTCTAAAAGTAATACTTCATCATAATGACATGCTGTCAGACCCTTTCATATCAACAAAATATCAAAAGTACACCCGACAAACTGGTAAAATTTATGATACATTAATAATGGTTTTGAACAAAATAAATGCCATTTCCGGAAAACTTAATTAGCGTAAAATTCCTAACCATAATGTATAATTACTACGATGTGTCCATTTAAACCAAATTAGGCTCTTCTTTGAATGTCGTAAAAGTTTTCTAAGACAGACAAAAATCGATAGCTTTACAAGCATCCCGATGGCAGAGACATCTTGCAGGAGCCAATGAGATGAGCCTTCTTACAAACCACACAAGTACATAAAATTTCACTTCCACCTCAAGATGCAGGCCGAATGTTTCTTCGAAAAGCTTAAAACATTGAAATAAGATATTCTTTCAGATTTTTATTAATTTAAGAAGAGCTGGACATTTCGCACTGAAGAAGAAAGGTAATATATCGTTCTTTAAATTTCTTAATTTAGGTATTATAATAATTACGTCGATTTGGTTTTTTTATATGCACGCACTTCTTTAATAAATGTGAAAGAAAACAAAAAATAAAAAAAAATTGATATTGTTCTATTATTCTCAGTTTAACTGTAATTTCAAATATCAAAAAGACAAAGTTTTCTATCAAGTTGGGATTGTGAGATTTTTTTTTTCTTTTTTCAATAACCTTTTTCGGATTTAAGAAATATACGTACATTGTTCTAAAAACGTGCATTTTTGGTTTTTAAAAAGGGGAGAGAAGAAAGGGATAAAGATTACTTTTAATTAAGCATAATAACTAGAATGTATAATAAATATGAATTAATCTTAAAAGAACATCTTTTTCATTGTATAAATAATATACTACAGAATTAAATTCCTTTCCTGTCCTTGCTATCAAAAGTATTCAATTTTGTAAAGCATTCCTTTATCAGCTGTAGATATTTTCATGGCAAAATAATGAAACATTGAAAATTAGAAAAAAGGCAATATTTTGATTAAAAATTATTTTATTTCATTGATTTATTGCCATTTCCTCTATTTTTATTCGTCTATCTATTTTTTAATCTGTGTACCGGTATTTTCTGTATTACTTTAAATTCGAAAACAAGCTTAAATACACAATACACTGTGTTTATATTCACATGTATTTGTGTCAAAGACGATTATTTTTGCAACGTATATATATATATATATATATATATATATATATATATATATATATATATATATATATATATATATATATATATATATATATATATATGTTGCAAAAATAATCGTCTTTGACACAAATACATGTGAATATAAACACAGTGTATTGTGTATTTAAGCTTGTTTTCGAATTTTCGAATATCTATTTATTCCTCTATCTCAATTTTTTTTTCAAATTCTTATACAATCTTTAACAGACTATACATATATATATTCACGTGCATTCGATAATTTCTTTAAACAAATAATTTGTCGTGTTTCTTATACAATCGGACATTGTCGCATTTGAAGTACAAAAGCTATTGACAGTTTCCCCAACCTATTATTTCCTCTAAACATCATCAAATCAGCGGCTAACATCTTAATCCACCTCACGCTGTTTTATCTTTGTCGCTAAAGACAACTAAAGACAATTCTGGCTGCTCGATCCGATTTTATTTGACAAAGACATTAAACACCTTATAGAGTATTAAATAAGGAACAATAAAACAAAACAGCTGATCGACTTCTTAATGATAGTTTTATAATAAATTTTTCCGTTGGAGAATTGGGGGATTTCAGTCAATCTAAGAACATTTAGGAATATATCATGACATTTTTTTCCAAAAATAAATTCATTTTTTTAATCATAACTTATTTACATACCGTTTAATGTTACATATATATGTATTTTTGAAATAGGTTTTGTCACAAAAAGTGTTTTTAATTAGTTTCCCAATCTTTAATTTCAATAAAGTAATATATGAAAAGAACAAAAATAATTTTTGTATTTAGATAAAATATATATATATATATATATATATATATATATATATATATATATATATATATATATATATATATATATATATATATATATATATATATATATATCTGTTTTTAGATAATGATATATCAAAATGTACATAAAATATAACAACTCAAAGATTTTTACTCTGAAATGGCTTTTTTATGGGCAAGAAATTAAACAATTTACTGAGAAAAAAATGGTATTGAAAATAGGGAGGGATTGTTAAAAAGCATATCCTCGAATTATTATCTTAAGTAGCATAAAACAATTTGCTTTTAAATTACTGATTTTTTCCGTAACTATAAGTCCTTTTTTCCATCATAATTTTGTTATGCCGGCATCTATCAAATGCTTAAATTCCATGCCTTTTCATTAAGCAAAATTGAGCTATGTATTTGGTATATCATAAATTTCTAAACGAAGCACAGTCATTGATGTTAATCTAATAAACTACAATTTAAAGGGTTTTACTTATCAGACTTTTGAATCTGTTAAAATGTATTTTGCGTGTATAACATCATTTGCAAAAAAAAAAAAAAACATGAACAACAATTCAATCAATATTATTGTAAAAACAAGTCAATTCTTTCGTTTTACTTTGGATTTAATATAACATTTACCGAAAGAACAATGTAATCTGCACATGGTTTCTTATGTTCTTAATTTCTTATTACGATCATCTTAAAACAAGGGGATTCAATCTTGACATGTTGCTTCAAGCAAAAATCTTTGATCTAAACATTTGAATTTTCATTTAGTCTTTCATTATGTCCATTTCGTTCAAACATTTGATGCCAGCTTGCCTTAAGCTAGAATTAGCTCTTCGTTTATAAAAACGAAACAATTAATTTAGGTATAAGAAATTGAAACAGGCATGTGAACAAACCATTAAAATTATTTTATGAAGCGTGATTGCAATAAATACAAAAAAACCCTGCATCATGTTCAAAGCGTGCACCTCTGTGTTTTTTCTTTCTTTCTTTTTTAAACATGCATTATATATAGTTTATTGGATAGGAGTATTTTTAATGAATAAATAGAGTCAAAACGTATCATGAAAAAAGATCTATTCGTGATTAATTAGAATTAGATTACTCTTAAATATTGCTTCAGATACGCATGAGAGAGAGAGAGACGGAGAGAGAGAGAGAGAGAGAGAGAGAGAGAGAGAGAGAGAGAGAGAGAGAGAGAGAGAGAGAGAGAGAGAGAGTCTGGTGAACCAATGATTAGTGGGCCACACGGATCCTCATCTGACGGTTCCGACACAAATTAGACCCGGACCAAATATCGCTAATTAGTTTGACACGTATTGGTGTGGGGCCCATGATTAAGTTGATTTATTTACCGGCAAACAGATCAGGTTCACTTTCGATCTCTTGGTCTTGTTAAGCCTTGATGTTTCATACGTTAACATAGCTGGAAGTGGCTTGCCCTTTTTTCGCCTTATTGCATTATTTGATAATTTCAATAAAGAGGCATCAAAGGTAACATACAAAACTCCGGAGATATTCACTATCTTTGAATTGTAACTTTGCACGAAATTCTGTGAACATTTCAAAGTGTGATATATCCTGTATATATTTTTCGAGCAAAAAATATGTACGATTGGAGAATATGTAACCATATCACAGGTTTCTAGTTTGAATTGACAGGATCAGTAGGATTTATATGGAAATCTAAAATAACACCACAAAGAATATTGTTTGAATAAAAATATAATCTTGAATTCTCAAATTAACCAAAATTATTTTTGGAATTTTCTTTAAGCTAATCAATGTTTCGTATCCACAATGACTTTATGATGTACTTTTGTTTAATTTTCAAAATAAAATTAGTTTGAATTATTAAACGTTTTCAGTTAAAATTCCCATTTAAAAATTCAGCGCAGAAACTATGATATTTTTGGGGTAATAGTTAACAAAGTTAACATTTAGAATAAAGAATATTTTTTTGACTTCCTATAAATAAAATTTGTCTTTTGTGACTCTTACAAAAAATGCCGTTTCCAGACATGAACTAAAAATTCGTCCAGAACTACTGAACAATGGGGAGAGCCGAGTGAATTACTGTCAGGGGACTATCTGTCCGCGTGAATTAGAGAACCCGATCTAATAAAAGACTCATTCACACAGGCACACTGCGGCTCATTAGATTATTTTGTCATTACGATGACAACAGGTATAATTTAATATCACCCCTCCAGTTCCCGTCCGCGAGGCACACGTACTGATTAATAAATAAATACCTTCCTTATTAACTTTCTCCAATATTGTAAAATACTATGTGCAGTTTACGCAGCTTCACAAATTATTTCACATACACATCTATTTGTTAGATGTTGTCTGTATTTTATATTTCTACTAACGGAAGTTTTTTTTTAATGATAAATGGGTGTAAAATTTTTAAAGAACAGTCGCGGCTATTCTCATTTATATTTTCTTCTTTAAAAATAATCAATTTTTTTTTATTCGCAGATGAAGGATTTCGGTGAAATTAATTCAAAACTCTATTCTGACTCCTTCGTGGTTGGAAATTCCATTTCCATCTTAGAAGACACTTCGGCATACATCACGGAGAGTGAAACCGATGACACTTTATTCATACACCAGGACATGGGCATCAAGCAACGCAAGACAAGAGACCAAGAAAACTTTACCTTGACCCGCGAGGAGAGGAGACGAAGGCGCCGCGCCACCCAGAAATATCGCACCGCCCACGCTACCCGGGAACGCGTCAGGGTGGAGGCTTTCAACTACGCCTTTGCGGACCTTCGAAAACTGTTACCCACCTTGCCACCCGATAAGAAGCTATCTAAAATAGAAATTTTGCGATTGGCGATTTGTTATATATCATACCTTCAACATGTTCTGGATATGGCTTAGCTCAAACTATAGAGTTGGAAGTTTGGTTTTTTTTTTCATTCAAGCATTCGGCAGGATTTTATTAAAAACGTTGCTTTGTTGCAACTCGCCATGGCTATTGTTTATTGAAGAGTGGCAAACCCTAATTCCATGCACGGCAGATGAAATATAAGCCGGATACTTAACGATTTTGTCGTTTTAAGATGGTTTTAGGAATTAAGGAATCCAACTGTCTCTTTGTTCTAATTAGGAAGAATTTGTAGCCATTGCTACATCCCCGGAATAACCGCTGGGGGAAAATTCGATACTTTCCGGCAATGAAAAGATACTTCTTATCCCCCGAAAGCGGCTTAGAGTTCTCCTCGCCGTTTATTCGACAGAGGATTTTAATTGGTACTGTAATTTCCTAGTAATTGAAGGCGGCGAAGTCTTCCGTTGGACATAAAATGTGGGCGGATCTCGCCATATGTTCAATTGAATAAAATGTAATTATCGCTTACTCTCACGTGAGTTTGGTCGCTCACCACGTGTCGCGTAGATTTCCTTCATTGTCAATAACCTAAACAATGATAGAATTCTATTCCTAGGAAAACGTATACTTTTACCTTTTAGTTTAACGATTGTTGAACTCTCGATTCTAATCTTTGTTATAATTTTCTGCAAATGAAATCCTTTATGTTAAACACGATTTTGATTGTTAATGAATAAACAACGTAAATACATGTACGTATTAACATATATGCAGATGTTTTCCATTTAAAAAAAAATAAACAACCCATGCTGCTTTTAACATGAGCTTTCTATATCATAAACATATATCATTTATACCACAGAGCCAGAAAATAGAATTTAATAAACCAATTGAATGGAGAAACAGTATTAGTAGTTTTACATGGTTCAAAGATTATACCTATTCTAAAAAATATTTTGATATCAATAAAACAAAAATGATACGCTTACATGTACTTCTATATAGCTGTAGATGAATAACTCGGATTAATTTCCGTAGAAAAGGAGAAAAGTTATATGCATTTCAGCTTATAGTTTTGAAAATCTTTTTTTTTATTTCATCGTGACTTAAAGATGGACTGTGTCTTGTGTCAAAGATTTACTTGTATATTCCTTTGTTTCCCAGTAGTATAGATGACTTGAGTAAATTATTCTAATTTTAAGGAAAACCCACTGTTAATTCGTGTAACGAAATACACAAAAATATATCTTTTTTTCATTTCTTTTATCTTTAGGACAAAAACTACTTTACATTTCACGCACGCCAAGACATAATTTGTAACAATGCATCACTTTTGTTCTAGTTTCATGATTTTTATCGTTAAATACACCTTTGCAAAATGCCGATACTGTTGATCATGAGACAATCATAACGCAATTTACAAGTTGTCGTGATGTAACTTTTGTATTTACTGCCACCCGGTAAATTCGAAATTTACAACTTGACGCACGTATGACTATTTCTTGATCGAATGTCTTGAACGATAGACATTGTAAAATGTATTGTGTATAATTTAAATGTATTGTGCGATATTCACGATACAAGTTAAAGATCTTGCTGCAACGCGCATAACAGAATAAGGATAACAAAATCTGTTTCAGTTTCAAAAAAGTGTATCATTCAAACCTTGTTGATAGATATTTTTTTTCTAGTTTAGTTGCACGTAGCTTTATATATAAATTTGTTTTTTATATTTTTTGTTCTAATTCTTATTTCATTTGTAAGGAAAAAATTGTATATTGATAGTCAGGTACTTTTATTTCCTAATTTTAAACATATCTTTTAATTTTCAAAAAAAAAAATTAAAAACATTTACAATTTTTTAGCTTTTTCATACCATATTAAAAGTCTTGCAGTATATAAACATTCCCTGGAAATTAATTTTGAAGCGCCTCAACGAAATATTGGAAGAACATTTATTTATTTACAAATGCATTTAATGGTTTCCACATTATGTATTTGACACTCCAAAGATTTTTTTACGTAGTAAAACATTTTGCATTAAAAGAGAAAACAAAAACCAATTTTTTGTTTCTAATTCCAAGTCCATTTATAATTTTGAAATTTGCCGTTTTGCTGCAAGATATGCTGTAACATACTTTCTCTTCGGTCCAAATTTTATTTGGTATATTTTTTTCATTTATTCAGATAGCGCATAGCCCATACCGTATATTGTTTTCTAACCTATAAAAAAACAGTTTCCAGTTTTATCATGCTAAAGTTTAATTAATTTCCATATTCATGCGTTTGAAAAAAAAATTAAAACGTAACTGAATTTGAAATTCATAGGACTTGAGAAGATCTATATTCTTTCCACACGATCGCCTTTAAACAGAGTTAATTCAAGATATGTATCTAAAATAAATTGATGGATGTAAATTACAGAAAGTATTCTCGTACCTGTAATGGATTTTCTTAACGTGATCAATTATTTCATTTTTGTGTCCGTCGTTTTCTAATCTATATCACATTATAACATAACATTGACGGTGAGAAAAGCCAGCTGGGGCTCTTCTAAAAAAACAACAAGTATTCCTTTAAAAAGAATGATCGGCATGTTATGTCATTGGTCAGCTCTGTTAATGTAATGCAAAAGCAATAAGGTGCATGCAATAAACATGATAAGATATATCGCACCGTTTTGTTGATTTCCGAAATATAACAAAGCATGAATAAGCTTTACTTTTAGTGGGCAAATTAAATATTAATATTAATATTAATTAATAATAATATAATTTTAATATATATTAAAACTAATATTCTTACGCATATATATAGGTATAGAAAAACGTGATTTGAATCATTATGTAACAGCAGCCACGTAGCATCAGGGGCCACCAATTAATTTTCCTAAATTTATATATAAAAAATTGAATTATCATGGAGTTGCCCCCCCCCCCACTTTTTTCGTAGTATGTAAAAAAAAATTGGTATGAATATAAGTAAGTTGAAGCTATTTGCTTGTCAAGATTTTTTTGGGATGAGTCCCCCCCCCCCCTCCCCCCACTTTCAAAAACGATGCTTCGTGCCTGTGTAACAGTATAAATGTTTTACTCTCAAGGCAAATGCATTCGATTAATTTTTTTCGGTAATTCCTTTTTTGGTAGTCTACATGTAATAAAAGACTTACATGAGGATGTCATTGCATTTAGTAAATAAAAATAGTGCAAGACCAAAGGCGTGCGCAATTAGTAAAATTTGCCGGATGCCTTATATAGACACAAGTGTGATCGGCCGCCCCGGACTTGATGCTCCGTATTGTCTTTGGAACATACACATATTCTATTATACGTTTCTTAACATTTATCTATCTATAAAAAATTCAAGAGAAATTTGCAGCAAAAAAATTATCCATTGACACGATAACTTTATAATTAAATTAATGATTTTTTTTTTTTAGTTGTACGTCTTTATATAAAATTGAAGGTAAGTCTAATTTAAAAAAAAAAAGGGTTATAGTGTGAGGTTTCTGTTTCCCGTAAACTGTTATTTAGTAACCAAAAATCCCAAGTGTTTTAATTCTTTTATGCAGAGAAATTTTCAAGGAAGTAAGCATGGTCTGGAAATTGCAATGACCATCCAACGCTTTTAATTAGTAAATCAATCTGTTCCTTAATTTTTTTAATTTGGTGCAGTAATCTGATTGTGCATAGCTCTTAGTTCAGATCTAAGTCTTTTGGTCAGAGGATCCAAAGGAAGGTACGAATGTCACTGTAAACAGTAAACATCGTAAATGTAAAACAGTACACAATAACATCGTAAATTTAAACAGTAAACATCGTAAATGTAAAAAAGTAAACGGTAAACATCGTAAACGTGTAGCTTAACATCAGGTAAAATGTTCCTGTCCCATGAAACATGTACAGTATTCCAATTGTATGTCTGATTTACGTTTAATGATAGACATGCTACAAGCAAGATTTATTTACCTCTTATTGAATTGAATTTATCGTAAGAAAATTATTTTTCACGCATGCCTTTAACATTGAGAAAATACAGCATTTTTATGAGACTTGCGAATACTCTTTCATAGTATATGAATCAGCAGAATATAATAGGTTAACATTCAATAAAAACAGAAAAATTTATAGGAAATAAATTTATCCATGCATTGGCACGATGATAATTTTAGCAATAAACTAATAAAAAAGTATTCAAATTTGTACGTCTTTATAAAATTATAGGTAAGTACAAAAAGATATAGTGTAATGTTTTTGTTTATCATAAACAGATATTTAGGAGACAAAAATAACAAAACTTAAGTGCTTCAATATTCCTATACAAAGAAATTTTCAAGAAAGTTAGCATCGTCTGATAATTTCGATGACCATCCAACGTTTTAGATCTGTTCTTTTAAAAATATTCTTATTTTTGTGAATGCATACACTGCATAGCTTAGTTCAGATCTGGGTCTGTTGGTCAGAAGAACCAAAGAAATGTATGAAATGTCACTGTTAACATTAAACATCGTAAATGTATTGCTTAACATCAATATAAAATGTACCTGTCACATGAAACAGTTATTCCAATTTTGTGTCTGGTTTACCACTTGTTAACTCTTCTTGCATCAGGGTTATCATAAGAAAATTACTCTTCACGCATGCGCCGTAAACATTGATAAAATACAACATGTTTTTGGCGACACTTACTAATAATATTACATGTATATGAATCAGCAGAATATCATTCTAGGTTAACTTCCTGTATCGGGCGACAAGCTTACGGCAGAACATACAAAGTGAATTAGTGTCCTCCTAGGGTGTAGAAACACTAAATATCATTACTTAACATATTCATTGACGGTTATGAATATTGAAATAGTAGGCAAGACATAGACCGCATAATTTGCTTCGTCACTTCTTACTCGTAATTCTCAATATAATAGTAAATCAAACTACTTTGTTCAAACTTTTAATTTGTTTATTTTTGTATGATCAGAAAATGTTCGACAAATATATTAAATAATGCATTACGTTTTGAAAGTCTTTTTCTGGGAACAAAATCGAATCCAAATTCAATCAACCTGGTTTGCTAGCATTACATTCTTCCACGGATATTTTTTTTTTTGGATTAGTACATCATATAATAAAAATAGAAGAAAAAAAATCATGTAATATATGGCCAAAAATTGGCCAAAGATATTTATTTACTTTCCACATACATAAAAGCTTTTCTTCTATTCATAGAATTGATTATCAAATAGGATGCTTATCAATATGACAATCTTCTTAAAACTTTTTTACACAAAATACACCGGAGATAACTATTTTATAAAATGTTATCAAAACCTTTAAATAAATGTGACATCTAACGGTAATTGTAATGAACGAAAAACCGAGATAAATAAATACATAGGTACAAAATGTTGGTCGCACCATGAATAATTGCAGGTGTTTCACTTCTCGCCTGTCAAGAGCTTTGATCGAGGAGTTTCCAAGACCGAATAGAAAGTATATGACTTCCTAGTGCAAACATTGACGGACATAACATCGGGAGCCACGTCCAAGGCACCGCAATCTTCGCCAAAATGCGTCTTGTTTACATATTCTGCATCTTGTCGGTCTGTCATGTTAGTTTTTCTCAGCGAATGCCGGATGAAAGGAATGTTCGAAATCGCAAAAGAGGTAAGGATGAAATCAACATTTACAAAAGAAAAAGCCAGATCGCGTTTATTTACCGCGGCGTAATTAGGACATTTACTGATATACTGATGTATGGTAATTAGTTTGCATATACAAGTAAACATGTCGTTTGCTCCATATTCACGACTTTAAAATACAAACGACACAAATTTCGTATAGAATTGTTTCATGATACCGATTTGATGATGTATATGCTTCATTTGCCATATTATTATTGCAAAAATAGACTCTTTTCTTGAATTTAGACTTGTACTGTGCGAAAAATATTGATGATTCAGGGCATAAAATCCCTTGTATGCGGGTCCTGTAAAAGGCCCCATTCCCAATTGAAATTTTGACTGTGTTTTCCCAAAATCTAATAGAAAATTTCCCAAATTAACTGTGTCGTATTGCGTTGTAATAGAAGGGAGGCCAAAGTTGCATCTATGCTGGGTAAGACATGCTTATGTGTCAATTAAAATATCTAAGTGTCCTGTTAAGTGTGGTTTATTATGATAAATTGAAAGACATTAATTTATTGGTTATATGTGTAATAAGCATACGAAAACCAAGAAAACTGTACAGAATTTTTTTTACTAACTTGCATTGAGCCATATTTGTTTAAACTATTTTCCCAAAAGAGCAAATAATCGACGAAAAATTCCCAATTGAAAGGGTATAGGACCTTGCACCAAATAGAGTCAATTAAGCCCTGCTGATTATAAATGAAGAGTAATCTTTTTCTTTATTATTTGTTAGTAAGGTATAATCTTTGGTGTACACAATGATATTTAATAAATGTAATTTGGCACTTTTACGTCACGTGCAATAAATGACAATATTTTACCATTTACTATGCTTAACTGTTTTGTTGCAATATGAAATCAAACCAAGGGAACAATGTGTGTGCCTAGCATATATGAAACGTTCGATAACTTGGATATTAAAATATATGTTCTAAACATTAGTACATATGTAATAGCTTTGTGAATAGCATATTAAAAATATAAAACAAGGCATGTAAATGTTTATATTTCAAGCAATAAGAAAATGTGTAGGTTATGAAAGAGCGATTCAAGCAAACGAATTTGGTACTAATTAATGTACATAACAAGGAATTGTAAATCTTTCAGAAGTTCATATCATTCTACCTATTCTGTGAAAAAATTTAAATGATTTTACAAAATCAAAACCTTCTATCCTTTAACTAAAAGAGTTTCTATACGCAAGAATTTTTTTTTTAATTTTTAAGATTTCCTTGTTTATGATTTAAAGGTCTTCATATAATTTCTCACTTCTTTGCTATAGGACGTTCCGGTCGGTTTAGAGGTCGTTTTTTCCTCCAGCCAGGCGAGGGAAACAATTGGCAAATGCAGTTCAATAACTTGAACAGGGATCGGTTTGGAAACAGGAATCATCCTCCGTGGGGACCTCGCAAACCAGGACCAGAAAACCTCACTGGGACGTCGCCATTCGGGATTTCCGATTTAGCTGGTGCCGGGGCTGGTCCGGATTTTGGCCCACAGCAGCGCCCTACATTTTTCGGGAGCCCAGTGTCAGTGGTATCTGATGGTTTCTGTTACTATTGTTGTCGCATACCTTGGCGTATGTATACCTGGTGCGTACGCCGTTTTTGCATCGGTGGAGGTCCGAATTGTAGAGCTTTCGGATAATCAATGTAGCATCAAGCGCCACCTTTTGTTAATCATAACCATGAAATATGACAGCTGCACTGGTTCTCTTGTTGAATTATCATATAATTAAATAGTCTATAGTTTAATTATGTTTGTAAAGATTGTATTTAATTTCAAATATAATTATGAAGTCTGTATGTAAATATCATTTGGGTATTTTCAATTGTCTTTGTTATTGAAATCAATGCAACTGAACAAACTCTGAAGTGGCTTACAGCATTAACCTACTTGCAGTACACACGCATCATTAGAAGATATATCCTTAATTAATATTGTGATACAATATTGTGTATGCAAATGTACCATAATCAAAAACAAAACTCATGCTCAGATCAATAAAACTCTCTATTTTATAAAAAAAAAAAAAAAATTCAATGATACATAATATATGTACAAAATCTCTGGTAAAAAATGGAGTCACGGGTATAAACGTTGTATAATTGATGGAAAGTTCAGAAACACGTTTTTCGTTGACAAAATCGGACCATGCACAGACTTTTTCGGAGAGTGAGTTTTTGACAACAGGAACTACACATGATATCAAAAACTTGCGATGCTAGTGGGACACCTGAAAATAATATCAGACGTCAAGAGAAGATCCACAATTACTAATACATTTACAATAAACTTACCTTACTGCATATTGATATCTCGAGCATATTTTACATATGAACTATGGATATACTTATCTATATGAAAACTCGATGCAAAGTACATGTAATACTATGTTGTCTAACTGTCAGTTTGAATACTGTACTAAAACAAAAAATACTTTCAAAAATACTCTCTCTCTCTCTCTCTCTCTCTCTCTCTCTCTCTCTCACACACACACACACACACACACACACACACACACACACACACACACACACACACACACTTTTTTCTCTCTATCTCCTCGTTCAGGTTACAACATACTTACGTGTGTTTCGTTGTAAATCACTTGTTTTGTTGTTATGTACGCAAGATAAAAACATAGTGCACAGCATTAAAGTCGCCATTCTCCTCGAACCCATGGTAGACTGATATGATTAAGTGGTCACAGGTTACTGTTTCTCTTCATTCTTAAACGGCGAATAATATAGGTACCCGTGCCCCCACGTTGTGTTGAAATGAAGAAGTTCATACTGGGTGCGTTCACAATTCATTTAGAATTTCCAAAAAGCCAAGTTAATGTTGCAATTGTGTCTATCTAGTACCGGTATGTATTCTACCAATATAACGTCATCATTATATAAAACTGTATAATTATGTCAATTTTGAAGCTTAATGTGCCCCCAATATATGACTAACTCGGTGGCTTCAAAGGTTTTGGGTTATCCTAAACTACGTGTATGAATATATATTAGTGTTATGTTCGTGACAGTACTGAAACTTTGAACTTTTTAATAAAATCCATTGTACTGTAAATATTTATATATTTACATATGACACTGGAACGGTTAATGCAGATGAAAATCATTTACTGGACAAGATACATATTTTCATCCTATTGTGCGATGCGTTTGATTGCAAAAAATGAGATTGCTGATTTTCTTTACATTAGGTTGATACAATGTCGGACCAATGAAGAGTATTTCATTCATTGGGGGGGGGGGGGGGGGGGGGGGTTAATAAAAGATTAATCATAACATCAGATGGTTTTTATTAAATAGAACTGATTATATTATCATGCGCAGAAAGCGAGATCAGTAGAACCCTTCAGACTATGTAAATATACATGTACCTGTAGTAAAAGAATAGCAAAATGCCAAAGAAAAAAAAGTCAATAAATTGAGTTGGTTTTTTTTTCAAAATAATTTTGTTGACAAGTACTAGAATATTCTCAATGCTCGTTCATAATCAACCAATTTGGGTTGGCTAACAGCCAATTGATCAATAGATAATAGATAAACTAAACAACTGGTTAGGTTTTCAAGTCTTTATAAAAAATCAAAATTGACATCAAATTTTGTTAAATGACAGAGACATACAATACGTGCAATAAGTAGGTTAATCGGTATTTGTCTGAGTATCATTCAAATTAATGATAGCGTATCATCCAGAAAAATAGATCAATTGGTGAACTCTTGGTTGTATTTCACGAATCGTCGCTCAAACTGCAAAGCACGCTCAACTCTGTGGTATTGTTTATCAAATCGGAGGTTGAATTCGAATTTGTTCATGATCGAGTTAACTGTCTTGTTAGTATAAAGTCACAAGTCTTAGGATTTATACAGAATTTCATTGCACACTTGTTTCTGGTCCGTACTCCTCTCAAATTGCAGCATAACCCACAAAGGGCATCGGACGCTAAGCGTAATAATTGGCGGGAAAAACTCCTCGGACGATCTGAGCCACTGCGTCTAATATTTGAATTCAATGCACCCTGAGATTCTGCATTATCTGAAAAAAAAAATGAAATATTAGTACTGTTTTATATTATGCGTTGCGACCATCAAAATAAAAATCAAGCAAACGATTAAAGTTCTTATCGGGGTAAACGATTATTTGGATTGTTATTTATTTAATATTTATATACATCTACCAAGTATGATTCCTTCTATTTCTAACTGAAACTTAAAGTTAATTCATAGTCATTTAGAAACAGCCAGACTGAAATCAACACACCCGTTTATCGATTGTTTGAAATCAACTGACAAGAAACTGACAGACCTGAAATTAGCACGCCCTGTTTATCGATTGGTCGAAGCCTACTGCGACTTAAGATAAATCACGGACTGCACGAAAATCTCACTGGAGACGATTTGGCTGTTTCTTTTAGCTAACGTACTTATGTACATTAACAGTAATTTAGTAAATTTTACTAACTTTTCATAATCAGTTGTTTTATTAGTTAAAAGAAAGATGTCAATATAAACAATAACCTGCTAACGCGCGCTATGTATTTTTCTGCAATGTCGCTACATGTACCTTCATATCCCGAACGAATCACCAAAGAAAGCATTATATTGTTTAGATTTGATTATTTATCTATTTATTTCGACAAATTAAAATAATTTTTTAATATATTATTATATTTGTATATAGATTCAAGTAATGTACGAAAAATAACTCCAAATTGAATTCAAAATCGTCATTCAGAGAAAACAATCTTCTCATCTGAAAAAAAACTATTTAGTATTTAGAACATGTCTAAAACTTAAAGGGATCCATTGTGTAACATGGCTAACGTCCGAAACTGTTGAAGGCCTAAGTTGAAAATGATAGAATGTATACAACACATGTATTTTGAAGATAAAATTGAAGTTTAATCTCACCTATCATCTGAAAAAGCACGATGGCCAAGAAGAAATATGGAACAAACTGCTGCATGGTTCAGACAATGCAATGACTGAAGAAAACCAAGTGAGTACTAGGTATTTAAAACGTTTCCTTCTCTGAGCGTGTGAACAACCCTTCATCATTTTATGCAACATATTGTTTCTGTAAAGTTAATGAGCATCCAGAATATTGACCGGCGTCATTGGACACGTTTTGCAATGACATATGAAGAATCGATGACGATTTCAACAAATTACGTAAACAGGGGGGTGTTGAAATAAACAGCTGTTCATTTTTTTTCTAATCATTTTGAGATTTTACTACTTAATCGAGGGAACCACATGCTGGGCTCTGGTACTTTGTAGTATTTAAAGTGCCTTTAGTGCTTTACTGAATGATTTTGAAATTTGTCATGTCTACGCATGCTGTTCATCAATCAAGAATTTGCATTTTCGCTACAATACTAAGAATCAACATTTTTCCTTTCAGTCCATTCATTACATTCTGATAATGGTAGATTCTAATTGTGGCAGGCATGAAGAGGCAATCATAATTTGAAATTTGAGATGTGTTGGAGGAAGAGGGAGGGGGGGGGGGGGGGTCTGATCTTCCCAAAAATATATCGACAAACATATTTTATTAACGGAACAACGCAAAGTACTGTCATTTCTAACATAATTTGTTTCTTAAATTAAAATTTCATTTTATTACATATTTTACTACAGAGGGCTGAATGGTCGTGGCCAATCTTTCGACTATAATGTTCTCCAATTGAAGAAGAGCTATGTAAAATAAAAAAATACAGAAAACTACTCAAATTTTAAAAGCATAAATGTGTAATGTATATGAAATTGTAGTGGAAAAAATTGTATCGAAAATTTAAGGTACTTCTGATGGATGGGTAATTTGATGACTACTATGGTTCCTTTAGAAATGAGATTTGTCAGAAAAAAGAATGCGCTGAAGTTCTTAAAGCGGGCAGGAGGCTCGTTTCTGATATACCATTGTTAAAATAAATTTTTGAAATTGTTTTTGCCCTTTACTTCAAAACAGATTTAATTTCGTGTATCCCTTCTGAATCTCAAGAACCACGTGAAATCGTTAAGTGATATCATGAACTAAATAGTCCTTAAGTTAATTTCTCTTATGGTAACCAGTTATTACATAATGCTTATTTGAATAATAAATTATATATGATCCTATAATATTTACTAGTATTCGTATTTCAAAATATTTTTCGGATTTTTTAACGTCAGCGTTATTTTGGGACATGGAATTTCCGACCTAAACTACCTAAATTGGAAAAAAACAGCGCACGTGTGTTGCATTGATTCTGTTGTAGTAATTTTTATTATGATTTATCATACTTAGTTTTGACAAATAATCAATTGCCATTAGGACCAAAACATAGTTTCTTATCATTTACTTTCAGCGAATTGAACACAGCCCGCTAAGTTTAACAAATTGGTATCACGGATTCAAAAGAATAATTATGGTTGGGTACTATGTAACATTTTGTGCATTAATTTTTCTATAAGTAATGTCTTTTATGCATTTACAAGCGATGTCTAACTAGGAGGGGTTAATCGTCTTGAAACTAATATACAAAGTATGTCGTATTTTTTTAAAAAGTTCTTTGGATAATAATTTACGACCGATGTTATACTGAATAATTCAAAACTAGTTTCTTATATACCTTTCTGAGATATTTAAAATGCACGTAAGTTCACCTCTGCTCAATAACAAAAAACTGAAACCCATAATCACATATACATCTACGAAACAAAGATGGTGTAAATGCAATTAAAGAGGCCTGGGGGGGGGGGGGTTCAACAAATTACCTTACAATTATACCTTTATTTTTTTCGATAGGAATTGTTTAGTTATAATTGATTATTTAAAACAGAAAAAATCGTATCGTTACAGTTTTAAATTTGAGTATTTTCCTGTATATTGTTTGACAAAGCTTTTCCTCTTAAGGAGATCAATGTAGTCCAAAAATGGACTCAATCATAGCGTGGCTCTATAATCAGGGATCATTCCACTATACTATTTTACATCTTGTATATGTAGCAGTTTTGTTGTTCACATTTTCCAAACATAATTATATGTTTAAACGATAATTAGAGGCACATCACATCAATCATAAATTATAATTAATAATTTCTAGTATATATCAAATTAGCTACAATTTCACTCAACAGAGCAGATCTTGAAAATTAGGTCCGATTTCGACTGTCTATGATGATTAATAAATCTACGAGACTCTTTTTGCTGTTTGAGGAAAGAAAGTCAATAATTGATAGACTATTTTGATAAGCAAAGCAAACTAGATTGTTACATCCCACCGAAAGTCCCAGCTCTTGTTAAAACGGCTCTGTTCCAAAGAAATGTGAGTACTTATGATGCTTGAAACATGTTGAAGACATCTATACTCAGAAAAATACATGTGTCATAGGTTAGGCAATAATTGATCTGACATTTGATATTTGGCATTTGATAAGATCAGTTGTGCAAGGGTTCCACACGTTCTCTTCTTGGCTGAGAGCGCTTTTGAAAATCGACAGAATGATGTATTAAACAAAGGGGAAATAATTTGTGAAAAAAAAATAAATAAATAAAAAGTTTAAGGTTAGAATCAATTGATACATATCAAATAGAATTATCTAACTCCAATAAATTATTATTACACGTACCTCTTTCATAATAAGGAAACTACAAATATTACTTCATTTTTTTTTAATTGACTTAAGAAAAAGAATTTTTTTCTGCATTCAAAGCAAGGCTCATTCGAACACTTTGAAAGCAAACTCTTCTAAAATATCGATCCTCAACTCTGCAGAAACATTAAAACTTCAGATATTGGTATGTAATTGGCCTCTGGTAAATGAAAGCAGAGTACATATATTGATAGATTCCCAATGACGTATAGTATTACAGAATACGGCCAAGAGAGTTGACGTGATTAAGACCAATATTAAAATGCAGATGACAATATTTTACACCACTGGCAGTCAATTACATTACATTTATCTAATTATCAAATAGTCGCCAATTCATGTCGTGCCTGTTGGTTTATTTTTGGATACATCAATTCTCCATGTTTCTGAAATAGCGAGTAACCGTTCTTGAAACAACCTCCGATATGATGACTAACTACATGTATATAGAACCATTTTACCAAGGTCGTGGACTTTAAGTAGGATGTAAATATTTATTTCTTGCGTCAAAACAAGTTAAAATGACGCTGGTTTCAAGCGAAATATACGCCGATTGCGTAGCCTTCGCTCAAAAGCCAGACCAATCTTGTTGATTTCAAACAGCCATTGCTGAGTGGCCAGCAATGAAATAGACAGGCCTACGTCACATTGCCGATTGACACAACTACCAAAAGTCCAAGCTCTTATTAAAATGGTTCTACATGTATACAAACCTCATTCAGTAACATCTGAATGCTACTGGAAATGTATAAACTGTTTATACAGGCCTCTTTCATTCATTCAAGAAGACAAGCGAAAAATACAGTTACTGTCAAACGGTAATCAAAACGAAACGTTCAGTGTGTGTGTGTGGGGGGGGGGGGTGTATTTATACATGATTGTTTGTTCAAACTACACCGATTCCTGAAAACAGTTCCGGGACAATATGCATGTGCATCTATGATTGCACGAATTTTTCATTACTGAAATGAGCTGATTGAAAGGCGGAAATCATTGTTTATGATAATTCATATCATAAATACATTCTATAATTAAAATGTAGGGTATCTAGCTGTTTCAGCCTGATATTGCCAAACATTCCATGAAAATATTTTCCAAAAGTGTGCTTTTGATTTTTAAAATTTACAAAAAGTATTAATATAGCTAATCAAACAATATTTGCCTAAATATGTGTTTAAATTGTACAAGTATTAATCAAACACCCATACAGAATGTGTTGAAGAACAGTCTGTCTTTTTCCTCAGTTTTTATGTCTTTCTCATTACCCCCCCCCCCCCCACCTCTTTCCGACCTTAAGTGTTAGCAACCAGGAAACAGAGACTGTGCTTAAAAACAGGATGCTAATTTAAATTGTTTCATAACTATAAATAAATGTTATTACTTAATTCTCACGTTATGACGATCCAGTCATAGCTGGCTTTGTTTTTCCTCTTTATGTTAATGTTGTTTTTGAATTCTGTAATCAAAGTACACCTAGGCTACGTACATTATAAATGTTTGTGGTTCAACACGTAGGTGGAAAATATACTAGTATACGGTTGCATTGCGTGTCCTTTCAAATCGAAGAATAAAGATGAAGCGTGAAGTTATAGTGGGAAAATTGCATTCTGTTGAATACTTTAAACTGTTGAGGGTTTGATAACATGATTAAGTCTTTCTAAAAGCAACCCGTCGGAAAACTTTTTTACGATTTTTTTTTTTTATTTATTTTGAATTTTGTTTTATGCCATCAAATATACACCAAAAACGATACAGTTACATCCAAAAGTAAGTCACATCGCCCATGATGTTCATTTCTGTACAATATTAGTTTGCATGCAAAAACAAAATAAACACACCATGCAGAAAAAAATGGTAAAGTCACATTACACTTTCGATAGATTTTTCCTTCTTTAACATAAACTTTGTTTCATTGTGAGATGATTCGCCGGTGGAGTGACGAGAACGGGGCGACCACTGCTGCTGGAAGTGAGTGCTTTTGGAGCTCAGAGACAGTCTGGACAGGTGAAAGCTGCTTGTCCGGGCCCTCAGTCTAGGCACCGTGTCTAGACAACACATACCGACTCTGTTGCAGTGGCAAACTGTGTCTTTTAAGGCTGACTTGAACTTGGTCGACATGATGTTGTAAATGATGGGATTAGTAGCGCTGCTGATGTACATCAATACTCTTGGAAACGTAATCAAGTTAAGGTAGCCCTCCAGTCCCAAAGCGTAAAGAGCGCCGTGGTCTGCAAAGATGATCCAGATGCCAACGATTCGCTGAGGAAGCAGACAGAGGAAAAAGGTGACGATGACGATGATCAGCATGAAGACGATTCTACGTCTTCCGGTCACCGTTTTCTCGGAATCTTGTTCCGCCCGGTCTTCCAGGAACTGGGCATGCCACAGGAGTTTCTTGCACATACGGAAGATCAACACGCTCAGGATCGCTAAAATAACGATAAAGAATACCACGAAGATGCCCAAGATGTACGCGATCTTCCAGGTGCTGTTTATGGGCATTCTGCAGACTTTGATGGGCGTTCCGTCGAAGAAGTTGGAGTCACGGTAAATGGCGATGAAGATGACGGGTAAACTAGCCAGCCCCGCCAGTAGCCAGACTATGAAGATTATTGTCGGTACCCTGAGCTTGGTCCAGAAGGATCGTACGGAGAGGGGGTGGCAGACCCCTCGGTATCGGTCGTACGTAATAACCAGGATTGTTAGGACAGAAGCCAGTGACACTAAGTTCTCAACAAATGGAACGCATTTACCTGCAATTAGAAAACAAAGACATGCACTTAATCTATCGCAGATTTTTTACAGAATGAAATATATTCAAATTTTCTACGAACAGACACCTAAAGCCAGAATTGTTATTAGAATGAGTGCATGTAACGGTACCGATTATATAATACATTTATATTCAACGAATCTATGTCCACCTATGGTACAGTAGCAAAACCCAAGTATTTCTTTCTCATCCACACTCCATCTAATGTCAGAATCAATTAACACTTGTCGTTCATGTTTTAAGGGATTAATTTTTTTTAAAAATAAAAATATTAACATCGATGGGAAAATATAAAACAATTCAACAATAAAAACCAAACATTTTCTAAGAAAAATGAAAAATTTCTCTCGTACTTTACAAGAAAGTTTGAAACTGCTACAGAGCGTAAAATTTGACAGCTTTCGTACCTATCCGATGAAGATGTTGGTATTGTGCTGAATCAACTTTGAAAAACAGTTTATAATTGAGTGGTGAGAGGTGATGAAGAGACCGAATAAAGTGGAGTCTCTATTTGTGTTTACGAAAGACACGCGCTGTCTCCAACTGTCGATAATGTAATAAACAAATGTCATACACAGAGTGAGACCTGTCACAGTTATCTGCCTGGTTCACCAGTGACTTTTTAATTTTAACTCCTATCCTTAATTCGATCAAAAATTTGGTCAAAGGCTGAATGTGTTTATATAATTTAAGAGTATGTATTCCATATTCAACACGTATGTTACCTGATAATATCCCAGGTATTATCAATTAAAATCGAGCACTGATTTTGTATTCAATTTGGTTTTGTTTAAATCGAAATTCAGTAAGCAACAGTGTGTTAATGAATTTGCTTCTTCGTACATTGTTTTGTAAAATCGCGTGTTTTGATATGCCTTTGTCTAACAGTTTCATCATCCATACCTGATTCGAGTCAAAGAGAGCAAAATATTGTGGCAAAAACAATTTTGATTAAGAGGGTAGTACAAAAAAGGGCAAAACAGACTGACTTCAAAGTATATACCGGTAATTGTTTTACTTTGCCAAATTGATATGAATTTAGGTGTTTTTAGATTTAATTGTTTTGATTTTATTTTTTATTTTATTGTATTTAGTTTTTTTTGTTATTTTTTTGGTTTTGGGGTTTTTTGTGGAGAAAACATCGTCAATTTCAAGAACTCTTCTTCTATCAAAGCTTATAACCATAGCAAAATGCAAATCCTTGAAACATGTAGCATTCTCTCTCTTTTTCTCTATCTCTCTTTCTATCTCTATCTCTATCTCTATCTCTCTCTCCATTGTATTAATATATAACTATAGTGCAAATGTACTCACACATAAACTCGCCAAGGTACCAAACTTCTTTGGCAAAGAGGTCGATGGCTGCTGAAGGCATGCAGACGATGAGGACCAGAAGGTCGGCCAGGCTCAGGTTGGCAAACAAGAAGCTCATCCGGGACCTGACGCGCTTTGCAGCACCGACGACAATGACGACAGAGAGGTTGGCGATGACTCCGGCGATGAAAATCAAGGAATACATGACGCTGGCCAAGATGATGATATACCGAGGGGGTTCCGGAATGGTGACATGGCGCGAGATGTTCACGGAGGAGAAATTGTAGACAGTGGTCGACAGTAAACTTGTATTTTCGGCCATTGTGAAGTTTTACCATTACTTCACTTCAAAAGGATCGCGGTGTAAATGACAAGAGTTTCAAGTTGACGTAGTGCCACGTGACACTTTGACTTTCTTATTATTGGCTCTTTCGTTAAACCTGCCAATTCAGTTCAAGAGTAAAATCAATATTAATGAAGAATGTATGATAAACACTTAGCAGATGCCGGAGACATCTAACCCACAAAGACGCAAGGGATAACATAATAAGGTGTATAAGAGAGAGAAGAAAACATATTGTATTTGCACCATCTGGGAATACATGTGTGTGGGATCGCTGCGCAAGATTACTTTATAATGTCTATAATTCATTTTGTACATGGAAATACCCGTTCCCCCGCCTCTATGAATTCAAAAGTTAAACAAAAGTACGTGTAGCCATAATGAACCTTGACCTCGGAAAGAAGATACATGTAAATTATTGTAAACATGCATGATATTTGCATTCTCACGAAAGAGGATATTGTTCACACTTTATTTGCAATTATCCCCATTCATCCAATGCAGTGGCGTGGAAGCAAATTGAACGTGGGGGCTAGACTAATCCTCAGAAATATTGACAAAACCCAATTCCCCAAACCATGAAAATCCTAATCCGTGGGGGGGGGGGGGGGGGGGGGGGGGGGCGAGTATACCTTTAACTCAAACTTTTTCAATATTCCAATATGTTTTCAATGTCAATTTCAGATCAATTGAAGCCCCTATTATGCTATGTGCCTAATGGTTAGGTCTAACTTTGCAAAAAAAAAAGTGGGGGGGGGGGGGGGCTAACCCCCTAGCCCCCCGGTCCCGACGCCTATGCAATGAGATTGCCAGTTGCATCTGTATGTGCATTGTACATTAAATGATGCGGGGGATAAGATAGCGCAATTGTTCATCGGTTTTTACATAAAATCTAATTTTTAAAAAAACGTACAATTTTGCAAAAGTACAATTTCTTACCATGGACTATGAATACAAAGATTTTTTTTTAAATGCCATAAGTTTTGGTTGAATATATCCCTCAACCTAAAATGCCAAGTTCTATAACGTTATATTCTGGTGTTCTAACCACTAAGCCGTTTTAGTCACAACATTTTTTTTTTTAATTTTAATGCTATATGCGACATTGGCCACAATTTATGGACATGTATTATTTTCCTGAAACATTCAAGCGTTGGGATACAAGATGGTATATTTCTAATGTGTAGTAAGTCAATACACCAAGTTTTGGTTGATTGAAAATGGTTCTTTTCCCATTAAACCTTCATCAATATGGAGAACAGACACACTCAATAAAATGCAATGAAGTTATAAAAATGGTACTTTTGGAAATGTTGGTAGGTACACACCGGTTCAAATTAATATCTTAATTATTGAATACTAAAAGTATTTCAAAAGATAAAAATCCATGTTTTGGTATATATGCATCTATAAACAATTTTTACAAAAGAATTACCAGGTTTGTTGATATTTTTATTTTTTAGTATCTTATCCGTCAGATAACTTTATACTATGTCTGTCGGTATGAATGAATGAGGAGATGGGTTTATAAATGTAGGAATGAATGTGTTCATGTATATGCTAAACAACAAATTGACTTACAATTTATAATCATATGACAAAAGTCAAGCTTATTATTTATTATCCAATTATCCTTTGTTTTGTATACAAAAAATATCAATAATATATCACTCTGTAAACTGGTAAACTATACTATATACTATATACTATATTCTGTGATTATTTTATAACACCACTTCTTGACTTTGTATTTTGGAGAGGGTTTATATAGGCTTTGCCTGTTGCCTAATTCATTTGATTACTCAATAAAATATGTTTAAATTTTAAAAAAAAATGAATTAAATTAATCTTATCCGTCAGAATGTACTCATTTTACACACATTATTCTCCCATCTTCTTTCATTTCCATGTTCTGGAAAACACTTTGAGAAGTTTAATCTTAAAATTATATATTGCATATAAAAAGTTTGATATGTTCCAAAATTCTGCGCAGCGGTTCTGCAAATAACCTCTGGTTGTGAGTTCGATTGTGATAGTAAACTTTAATACAAGCTAATATATAATGATAGTCAAATATTAAACATGTAGTTAAAGTAAGGGTTATCTCTAATCTAAAGTGGAATTAAATTCAATTTGCGGAGATGTTGTGCACCATTTTTATATCTTTAAATAAATTTAAGAAGTTTAATTAATTTAATATGTAAAGTGATGGCGCCCAATATTCTTCAAATCTTTAAATCGCGTAGGAATGTAACCATAATGGTCTATCTATATGGCACGCCAAATTCACAAAAATGAGCTAAACTAAAACAGTTTCACAGTTTGTAAACTAGGTTTATCGACTGTTAAATACAGTTAACCAACCCCTGGATTGAATTAAAACTTTCGGCAATATAATATAATAATTGCCACTATTTTTGGGGTCTTTTTGGGGGGTATGGTTTAGCCGAATGCTATTTAATTTTTTTTTCAATATTGCATCTTTTATTTTATTTTATTTTTTACGGGGGCTTTAACAATATCTACACATCTAATGTATGTTGTTGCCACCAATATATTGAGTCTGAATGCTGCTAGCACTGCATAGATAATATCTGTGGTGTATTGTGTCAATTACTATTAGGACTTGATATAAAGGAACTTGTTACATGTACTATTTTTGTGTAATATTTTCAGCTGAAGAGATTACATGTAGTTTGTGCGCACCTTTGAAAAGGTAATTTGGATATTTTTTTTTTTTTGCAATCAGAAGTTAGGATTTCAAAATTAAAAATTTCAGAACAATTTTGGATACAAAATGCTGAATCCTGCAACTGTTGAGCGAAATCCATTAAATATCTTTATAAGTAAGCGTGACCATGATTTTGCTATAAAAAGGATATACTAATATAACATCACATATCCTCCCTCTAAACATACAGAATTTATCAACCCTCTCAATTTTCCTCACAATTGAGGGTCGGTGGGGTGGTTCTGCGTTCTTTCCATGTTCAAGTTCTTGATTCACATGGCACTGATGCGGTTGATTGTGTCAGAATTAACACTCTATTACTGTTGAGAGAAAACGTGTTTTCTTAGCACGAGCAAGGGTATATTGTAAATCAGAATATTTTGAATTATGTGCATGGAACTACTTTTCGTCATAACTAGCACTAACCTGTAAACATGATATTGTTTGTTTTCCACCCCTCTAGACTGTAGCAATTATTACTCGTTGTAGAATGGAGGTAATTTAGAAATTTTTATTTGATATGAAGATATGCAGTTATCCAGATTTTTCCCCTGGAGGAGGAGTGTCTGGGAGATATTTTAGTTTGTCATTCAGGGGGATGGGGGTGGGGGTGGTGTTCGAGGCAAAATTTTCGGCAATATAATATAATAATTGCCACTATTTATGGGGTCTTTTGGGGGTTATGGTTTAGCTGAAGGCTATTTAATTTTTTTTCAATATTGCATCTTTTATTTTATTTTATTTTTTACGGGGGCTTTAACAATATCTACACGTATACGATGTATGTTGTTGCCACCAATACATCGATTTTTCCAAAATACTTGAAAGCTGCTAGCGCTGCATAGATAATATATGTGGTATTATATCAATTTCATTTCAAATATTACTATTAGGACTTGATATAAAGGAACTTGTTTCATGTACTATTTTTTGTGTAATATTTTCAGCTGAAGAGATTACATGTAGTTTGTGCGCACCGTTGAAAAGGTAATTTGGATTTTTTTTTTTTGCAATCAGAAGTTAGGATTTCAAAATTAAAAATTTCAGAACAATTTTGGATACAAAATGCTGAATCCTGCAACTGTTGAGCGAAATCCATTAAATATCTTTGCAAGTAAGCGTGACAATGATTTTGCTATAAGAAGCAAATACATATATTAATATAACATCACATATCCTCCCTCTAAACATACAGAATTTATCAACCCTCTCAATTTTCCTCACAATTGATGAGGGTCGGTGGGGTGGTTCTGCGTTCTTTCCATGTTCAAGTTCTTGATTCACATGGCACTGATGCAGTTGATTGTGTCAGAATTAACACTCTATTACTGATGAGAGAAAACGTGTTTTCTTAGCACAAGCAAGGGTATCTTGTAAATCAGAATATTTTGAATTATGTACATGGAACTACTTTTCATCATAACTAGCACTAACCTGTAATCATGATATTGTTTGTTTTCCACCCGTCTAGACTGTAGCAATTATTAATCGTTGTAGAATGGAGGTAATTTAGAATTTTTTATTTGATATGAAGAGATGTAGTGATCCAGATTTTTTTCTCGGGAGGAGGAGTGTCTGGGAGATATTTTAGTTTGCCATTAAGGGGGATGGGGGTGTTTTAGGCAAAATTTTCGGCAATATAATATAATAATTGCCACTATTTTTGTGTCTCTTTTTGGGGTATGGTTTAGCTGAAGGCTATTTAATTTTTTTTCAATATTGCATCTTTTATTTTATTTTTTACGGGGGCTTTAACAATATCTACACATGTACAATGTATGTTGTTGCCACCAATACATTGAGTCTTTCCAAAATACTTGAATGCTGCTAGCGCTGCATAGATAATATCTGTGGTGTATTGTGTCAATTTCATTACAAATATTACTATTAGGACTTGATATTAGTTTCATATTAAAAAGGAACTTGTTACATGTACTATTTTTTGTGTAATATTTTCAGCTGAAGAGATTACATGTAGTTTGTGCGCACCGTTTAAAAGGTATTTGGATATTTTTTGCAATCCGAAGTTGGAATTTCAAAATTAAACATTTCAGAACAATTTTGGATATAGAGGGTTGAATCATTGCAACTGTTGAGCAAAAATCCACTAAATATCTTTGCAGGTACATGTAAGCGTGACCATGATTTTGCTATCAGAAGCATATACTAATATAACATCACATATCATCCCTCTACACATACAAAATTAATTTAAACAACCCTCTCCATTTTCCTCACAAAGTGGGTGGGGTGGTTCTGCGTTCTTTCCATGCTCAAGTTCTTGATTCACATGGCACTGGTGCAGTTGATTGTGTCAGAAAAGAAACTGTTATTTCTTCAGTTGATTAACACTTTATTACTGTTGAGAGAAAACGTGTTTTCTTAGCACAAGCAAGGGTATCTTGTAAATCAGAATATTTTGAATTATGTACATGGTACTACTTTTCGTCATAACTAGCACTAACCTGTAATCATGATATTGTTTGTTTTCCACCCGTCTAGACTATAGCAATTATTAATCGTTGTAGAATGGAGGTAATTTAGAATTTTTTATTTGATATGAAGAGATGTAGTTTTTATTTTATTTTATTTTCATTTTATTTTCATTTTATTTTTTTTTATTTTTCATTTTATTTTATTTTATTTTTTACGCGGACTTTAAGTAAAACGAGAGAGAGAGAGAGAGAGAGAGAGAGAAGGGGATGTTCTCGCGATTAACGTGATCGTCCGAGATCGCCACCGCCATTTTAGGTATCGGTAAACGGAAAGTGGCACGAGAGAAGTAAAAAGATTTGAATTTGTTTTAAAGAAGGGAATTTGATGCAGATCTAGTTATTGGGTCAATATATCTGACATCAAACCTTTAAATGATGTTGATAGAAAATGTTGAAGCGTTGAAAACATGGCTGACAAAGACCCTTTGCCCAATGTAAGTGTACCGTCTGTTCAAAATGTTCAGCGAATGTAGAACGTTCAGTATTAATAAACATTCTGCATTATTTACAGTATTTATGAAGAAAAACTCATGTTTATAATTTTGATTCCTTGAAAAATTACAATCAGGATTAGATATTGCGATGCAATACTTTGGTGGATCGAATTTCCTCTGTATCATCATGATCATATTGTTTACCACTACCATGGACGTATTATATCACTACTGCAAATGAGTATGCATCGATTTGAATTTAATCTTATAATGTATCATGACAAATCTCTGAAAGAATCAAATACAAATACAGCTTTTTAAATACAGTCGTTTTCCCGGTAACGAATCAGTATGCAGTTCGTTCATGCAACTATTGTTGTCGGAATTCAAATGTCTTATTTTTTGTTTCAGTTGTGTTTCTTTGTCCTTTTAAACTGTGGTATCAAACTTCCTAAAATATGAAGGATGAATGACGTAGATAAATTTCAACACCCCCTCCATTTTCCTAGTTTCGAATTGTTTTTTTTTTGTATCAAATCAAGCGCCCTCTTTCACTTCTGATCAGGTATTTTGGGGCAAATAAATTTCGGTTATACACCAGAGGTACAGGTTAATAGACTTATAGATGAAGAAGGGAAAATGATTGAATATATTATTTAGATAAACCATTTATGCAGAGTTTCATATGTCTTGCAAGCACAAGTGTGTGCACCGTTTGCAGATGACAGTATTTGTTAAGGACATGAAGAACTATATACACTAGTTCAGTGTAAATTTTAACTTAAGATCAGCTGAAAAAAATTCCAAGTAATTTAAAAGTTGAATATCTTTGATATATCTATTCTTGTTACTTTGCATTTCAGTGATATCTTCCACACTCTACTTGCAATTTTTTGTCTGTGCATTGAAACCTCATAATATCAACACTTAAAATGATGTAGTGGCAATGTTAGAGTAGAGATTCAGCTTGGCTTGATACAGGGACAATCCTATTCTTTGTAATTCATGTCTAGAAATTTAGCTCATTATGATTAAAATTGTGTAGCTGTTTAGAATCTTCATATGATAAAAGCTATGCTCATTTCTGCTACATTGCAACTACCGGTATTAGAAACAAATGCAATTCATTGACTTGTAAAATCCTTTACAATACACCATACAAGATCTCACATCCTGTACTCAGGTCAACTCGGAGTGACCTTACAAGTATTAATACAGGTAAGGATAAAAATGTTAGCCAATCAGATTCAAGCTTCTATAAACAAATATTAAAAAACTGTGATAGCATTGTCTCCTACAGATCTGATGCTCACACGTGTATTTTATACCAAGTTGAGTTAGTCTTAATCGGCTACTAGCTCTTTCATGAAATATGCAAACAACAAAAACACAAAACATACACACGGCCTTGACTTTGTTTACTATAAGAGAGACCTCTCAAGCATTTAGGTTCATTAGTGATAAAGAAACACACATTCAAACTTAACTACCAGCCAAGATTTTGGCAGAGATGATTTTATTGGTTTATTGAAAGATCAATCGTCCTGGATATTGTTGGATCTTGTATAGCGTATGGTAGGGGAGTTATTTTACTAGTGTCATATTTATTGAATTGAATGCATTCCTGATGTGTTGCATCTGCCTTGAAACACTCTAGAATCTTGATGCACAAAGATAATATTGTAGGGCATTAAAAACTAATTGAATAAGACAACAACAACAAAACATCCTTTTTCTGTTCAAGGCTCTCCCATCAAAACACTTTTAGAAGAGGGGGGAAAGTAGCATAAGTATTAAAATTCCATACTTGAAAATGTGTATATATATATATAAGGATATATTCATGTAAACATTTGTAGGTTTGATCTGAACTAGAACACTTTAGGAAATTACTGGATTGTATTTTGCAGAAGCGATGCTGATCCTGCCTCTCTAGCTAAATATGTTGTGGCATTAGTGAAAAAAGATAAAGTTGACAAAGACTTGAAGGAAGTGTGTATAGATCAACTGGAAGTGTTCCTTCAAACAAGTAAGTAAATAAATTTGGATGATATTTAATATGCTGCACTAGTGTAGTGCATAATGCCTTTGACATTTGCAACTCTGATAAACAATTTACAGTAAAGGGCTATGTGCGGTTTTATGCATTTTTTGCCCCCAAAATTTAAGTTTCATTAAGCGCTTTAAAAATAAGGGTGAAGATAGTTAGAATCATATTAAAAATAAGGGTGCCAAAGGTTATCACCACAGTGACGTCATTGTGTAGAAATGACGTCATGAAAATTGCCTAATTTTGATGAATTGATGTTTTTGAGACAAAATGTGGGTGTTTTCGGATGATTTTGCGACTGGGAAACATTGAGTGCAGGCTTGCTCAAGTACCATTTTTTAGTATGATGTGTATAATTATCTGAAGAAAAACATATGTTAAAATCTTACTTGAGCAGACCTGCGCTCTATACTTCTGAATGCAAAATATAAAGCAAAAATGAGAAAATTTTCATCCCTTTGCAAATCTGCGGGAATAAAGCCATAAAGTTGACGTCATAGATAAATAGCCAATGAGCAATGGTGGTTAAAATCAAGACTAAAGTGATAGACGTCCACTGTACAATGATTTATGAAGATTTGATTTTTATACGACACTATTTAAAAACTGGTTAAAATTGGGGGGCAGATATTAGACCATACCGCACATAGTCCTTTTAAGGAAATTTATATTATGCATAATGGATAACATACATATAGCCTCAATTTATAAACTAATGGAATTTCTTAAAATAAATTTTTTTGAATACATGTAACATGATATGTTGAATAGAACCTGATTCATAAAAATTATTTCATTTATTTTAGAAACAAAAGACTTTGTAGACCAGTTATTTGAAGCTTTAAATTCAAAAGAGTACTTGAAACATGCATCAGACTCGTCAACAAAATCAGTCCCCGTCCAGGAAGTGAAATCAGACACTGTCCTTGCAGTCAAATCAGACAGGCGTAAGGACTCCTCCGACTCCAAGAAACCCAGGGTAAACATTAGCATGCTTTCTTATTTATAGGTAGATAGAAATTTTATTTTATAAATGAATAAGCTACAAATTTACATGAAATAAAGTGTACCTGGTACTCGTAGTACAGAATGTATATAATACAGTATAGTCCAATCCACACTTTGCAAAAGTTATTTCCCTTTGCGGGGTCAACCAGAAGGGAAAAACTCAACTTTTCCCTTTTTATGCAACCAAAATGTGTGGGTTGTCCCATCTTGGGGCAATCAAAATACACATCAGATTTTTAATGTCATTTGACAAAGTTACACACTACTTAACTACAAAGGCTAGAATGAGAAATCCATGGGGTTTTTTTTTCCAAAGATGCGGCCAAGGGACACAACTTTTGTAAAGTGTGGATTGGTCTATTCTATCATGCTGTAGTTCTAGATACAAGATTCTTTCTTACACATTGAGCAAAGAAAATTCATTTATAATTAGAGAATGCATGAGTTAAAACTAACCGTCACTGAATAAGTGTTTATGCAGGTCTCTTTTGTATAATGGTAAGCAACTAATCTACTGATGATTTTCTACTGATTTGACTTTAGAGTGCCAGTGAGAAAGGCAGAGAGGTGAAAAAGGAAGACAGGAGGCACGGGTCACGGAGTCCCAGCCCCAGGGACAGGAGGCACGGGTCACGGAGTCCCAGCCCCAGGGACAGGAGGCGTGACTAGTAAGTCCAAATAATTGTCCCAGCTTTGTTTTGGAGAAGACATTGGCTCTAAATCATACATGATTAGTTACTAATCATCTTCTTCTGTGACAGTCATTTACAATGCTATCCTTAACAGTGGTAAACACATTGGTGTAAGCTTACGAGTTTGCTTCTGCTAATAAGTTCTTCAACTGTAGTGTCGTAATTATGGTAAAGTGCCAGCTTTATGTAAGTGAACTCATACACTCTAATTTATTTCAGTTAATAACTAAATAATTTGACTGTTAACATCATCACAATGCTGGTCATGCATTGGTGTTAGCGTACAAGTTGACTTATTCTGATATTACAAGTCCTTCTTTTGTAGTGACGACAGAAGAAGAAGACACGATGATAGAAGGACGTCTGTTGAGAGGAGAACTTTCAGGCGAAGGTCAAGGTCATTTAGCCCTAGAAGTCCTCGTCGAACTAGAGGTCGTTCAAGAAGTCCGAGGGACAGAGGACGTTCAAGGTCATATAGTAGGTCTCGATCCAGATCTAGACCAAGGTCATGGAGCAAATCAAGGTCGAGATCAAGATCTAGGGAGAGGAAAGGTGAGATTTAAAGAAAATTGGGAGCAAGATATGTATTGATTGTTTATTTTTAGTTTTTATGACAGTATATCAGGCAAAAAAATTGTCTTATTCATTTCAGAGTTTGATTTGGTGATACAAAGAAAACCAGAAGTTGTATTGTTTACTGTTATATTTGATTTTTCATTAGTTTATAACAGACAACAGCCAGATAGCCGTGGTTCCACTCCCACTTTGGACAACGGAAAGTATGACTCTACGTCTGCCATTCCTACGGTAGGAAGTGCCATGTACTCTATCCCCAGAGGAGAGGGTGTGTACTCCTCTGAATCTCACCCCCAGGGTCTGCCTGCATTACCTGCTCCATCCAGACAGAGGTGTAAAGATTATGACGGTAAGAATTTTACTTTTGGATATTTGACTGTTACAAGTAAGGCCGACTTGATCATTTCAAAAGTAAATAGTGGTCAAAATGAATAGTTATAAAAAATTATGTTCATTATTTCTTCTTGTTCATTAAAGAGAAGGGGTTTTGTATGAGAGGTGATCTGTGTCCATTTGATCACGGCCTGGATCCTGTCATTGTAGAAGATGTTAGCATCCCTCCTCCACCTTATGTACCAGGTACACTGCCTTTTAAGTTGAAATAATTTGCAAGTAAAATTTTAATAGAAAGGATGAAATTTTGGCACTGTATAATTCACATCTGAAACCATTTTATGTTTTGCAGGACCCCCAGTGATCCCTGCTAATGGTGCCCAAAGGATGCCAGGGCCAGGGCCAGGGTTTGTGCCCAGACCCCCACCTCCTGCTCTAGGACCTCTCCCACTGCCTCCCCGCCCAGGTTAGTTCAAATTTCTATCTTATACATGTGCAAGTATAAAACTTGAAATTTGACATTAACCAGCATGTACAGGTACATACCTGTTTAATCCATTGATACGAATAAGTTTGTCATTTTGTGACAAAGATATTCAGGCATCAATTAGACAATGAGTTAATGAAAATGCAAATTTTAAGAGAAATTGTGTAGGTTGGTTATTAAAACACAACAATGCAGAGAGCCACTTTCTTGGAATGAATTGACAGAACATGGGTTCAACATTTGAAGAGATTGTACATCCTACTCCTGGCATATGAAATCTTTTGATATTTTGTAGATCATTTTGAGCCATACAACCCAGAAGCTCCAGGGATGACAGGTCCCCCAAGACAACCGTTTTGGCATGGACCGCCCCCCTCCCAGCCTCAAGGGACACAACCGGGTGGCAATTTTCCACCATTTCCTCCCCCACAAAATCCTACTGTCCAAGTCAGAAACAGGGAGCACCTCATCAGTGTAACTGTAAAAGATGACAAAGGTTAGTGTGTGATATCGATATATTGAAATGGGTTTTTTTTTTTAATAATCATATACATTTTATGCCTTTTTGACTTCTTTACCAAACTTCATACAATTAAACCACATGACATAATTATTATAATATGCATATTCTTATTCCTGCATTAATTTAGAAAATGCTTTTTTTCTTCAGATGCAAAGCATGAAACGTAGTGCCAAAGCACAAAACATTGTGCAAATATTAATTTTTAAAGAGCATATGTTAAGAAAAAAAATTTAAATCATTTGTTTTCTCCAGATGAACGTTCCATAGTACCTCCTGGTACAGAGTCCAGTGAGCCCAGGCCTGAGAACACATTGTCCAATTCTAACACGGAGGGCAAGCCGGAGAGGACGGTCATCCCCCCAAAGCGCTCCTATAACAGTGGGCCCGGGCAGGGTCATCGAGGATACATCAACCCCTACCACCAAAACAACTACAGACCCTCAGCGCCAAAAAAACCATTCGACTTCAGCAGAGTGGGAGGTACATGCAGTTTTCTGTGTACTGTGGTTTCATTAATATTCAAGGGTATCAATTTTCGTGGATGAAGTAAAAATCACAGTTTCAAGGATAGGTAAATTCGTGGCTAATGACTCCATCAATACAAAATGTCAGTAGAAATTGCACTTCGATGAACATTTAATTTCGTGGATCAACTAAACAACGAAATCCACGAAAATTGGTATTCGACGAATATTGATGAAACCACAGTATATACTTATAGGGAATAAAGAACCATTCTTTGAGTGTTCTGAGGTGATCATTATAGGCAAGGAATGGTCAAATCCAGTAAAGCACCTCATAATATGCAAAAGATGATTCATTTTCAGTTATTTAAATGTTTTTTAGCAATTGGATGATAATTAATTTATTGACATTTTTACATTATTATCATATTGTAAAGTTATATGCAAAGCCTGCTTGTGCCACAACAGTATGGCATTTGCATCATTAATGAAATGAATTGAACTGTAGGTCACAAATTTAATTCAGTTTGTAATCACAGACAAAGACCCTGGAAAATGTACATATGTTGTTTTCAAAAAGATGGAACAAGAAATGACTTATGATTAAGGAGTGAATAATTATATTTGTCTTATCAGAAGTTGTACCTTGTAGGCTACAGACCACCAGATACAGATAATCTGAGTCTGGAAGTTAGGAAAATACCCAAAGAGTTCAACAATATCATGGCCATCAATCAGCATTTCAGCAAATTTGGAAACTTAACTAACATCCAGGTATGTTGAACATTGAAGCCAAAGAAGAAACAAAGTTATTTAAGAAAGTGTGTTATTTCCAATTCAATTCTAGAAAATTATTGTAGGTTCTTACTTTTTAAATGATTGTTGTAAATGAATTTCTAAAATCAATGTGCATGATGAATTTTTTTTTTAAGTACATGAACTTAAAAAATACATGTAATTGCTATACATTTATCAGTAAATTTTGAGATAAGAAAAATTATGTAAAGGTAATATAAAAATGTACATATACTTGGGTTTTTATTTAATGTACATGTATAAAAATACTATATCACAGCAAATATTGTTGACAGGTGAATTTTGAGAATGACCCTGAGGCGGCTTTGGTGACATTTGGCACCAACCAGGAAGCTTTAGCTTGCTACAGAAGCACTGAGCCTCTCTTCAACAACAGATTTGTCAAAGTATTCTGGCACAAAAATAAAGATAAAAATCGGGTAGGTCTTCACCAAATTGGGTTTCTACATTTTATTACATTGTAAGCTTTGTGGCTTTATCTTATTTGTGTACTTTGAATATGTTTTTCAGGAGAAATCTGAGGGAGCGGATGATCAGCAACAGGATCAGCGGTCAGTGAAGGAGAGGTTAGGACCCCCAATCATCCCCCACCCCAGCAAACTGTCCCTCAACAACATGAAGCCCAAAACTGTGGAGCAGCCCGTGCCAGCTGAGAAGGTATTCATTCTGTACAATATTACTGGAAAACAAAATTCCTCAATATAACGAGTCTTTGGTTGTAGGCACTGTAAAATATACAAGCATGTGTGAATATGGTGGTTTGTTCCACTCATTGGGAAGTAATATAAACAGATGGGTAGCATTTCATTACGGCAATGAAGATACAAAACCAGTAGAGTGTCTATACATGGAATAACACATGTTTTTTGGTTATTTTAGACTGGTGAGTGTCTTTAGATGCAATACCACATCTTTCTTTGTTTTTTCAGACTGTGATTTACACCTCATCGGTGGGCAACATCACTAAAACAGTGTATAACCCGGAAGCCATTAAAGCCAAAGTGGCCATCACCAGCCCTACAGCTGTGGGATCAGCATCCTTCGTCTCCAAGATAGAGGCCATCAAAAGACAGGAGGAGAAGAAGAAGGAGATGATGAAGAAGAAGGCAGAGTTACAGAAGCAGAAGCACGAACTTCTGCTGAAGCAGGTGGAGCAGCAGAAGGTCAGTGTCCGTGTAATCCCTCTGATTGAAATAAATGGGGGCTCACTATTTCACAGCTGTTCAATATTTGTCAGGGGTTTAGTTGTTGATTCCAGGTTAAAATATTATGCAATATTTTGAGGTTTAAAATACATGTACTATGCTATATTTTATACCCATGTTCAATGTTCTGTGGTATCAAAATATTATATGACAACGAGTTGATACACAAGTACCCGGTACTCAGAATTTCATGTTATTAGAAAGAACTTTTAGTTCAATCATTAAAACATGCATGTAAAAAATTTGTTATTTTTAAGGTAATGATCCATACGTCACAAAACAACGTCTGACGTAATTCACGCGTTATTACGTCTTTTCCGTGCCCGATCTAATCGAGACCTAACGCTAAAAGGTGTACATGTGTTTCAAAACAAAAAAATCAAGCTGACCTAGAAATTAATTCAAAACAAATCTATTAAAAATCCTGAAAACTGCAATCAAATAGCCTATTACTCAGCGAAATGAGAAATTGACTGGGTTGTGTCGATTGAGTACTCGTTTTGAAAATACATACCGCTTACTTTTGTCCTGCATAAACATCAATTCATTACAAGGTTGAACTTAATCCAATTCTTTGAACGTTAATCCCTGAAGATGCATAAACATCCTGACCGAGATCTATATTCCAGTGCATAAGGGAGATAAATACACAAGGGGAAATAATTTGACTTATTTCATCTATATTCTATATTCGCTTAGCAACGAGCATAGATATATTTTCCCACAAAAAATGTTTTCAGAATTAAAATCATACCCTTAAGAAAAGTTATTTCATTTTAAGAACAGTCTTTAAAACCAGTAAAAAAAAGTTGAATAGAGGTTTTGTCTTACAGGCATATATCAGGTAGTTAGCATTATCCAAGCGTGGGACTGCAATTTCTAAATACCGATCTCGATCCATAATACTTAACCGATATCCAAAGATACAATCTTTTGCGGACTAGATGATACAGATTGATCAACAGTTTGTTTAAATCATGTTTTCTATTTAACAATAATCTAAACATTTTTTTTTAGTGTGATGAAATAATAAACCTATGCATAATTTAATTTTACGGATCTTTTTTCAAAATATATATTTTAATGATTTTTACCCAAAATACGCCCATTGTGATCCTGAAAAGGCCGATCCCTTGGGTAATTTTATTTCCAATTGATTAAGGGCGTTAATGTGTAAATAATATCAAAATTTTAGAGAATTCTGTACGTAAATAAAATTATAAGAGCTTAAATTCTCTTTGAAAATTTATTTCATTTTATCTCATTTGTATGCAGATTTATCTATTTTTGATAAATAAGCAAGTGTAACATAAAAATTTTTGTTTTGAAATAATAATTCCTTTATTTTACATAGGATATAAGTCAAAAAATTATTTTGTGAAATTCTTATTTCAGGCTTAGGCTTATATTCTTTATGTATGAAAAAGCGCCATTTTCCGCAATCGGTTCTATTTTTAGCAACGACCCTAGCTTTTATAATACCGATGGACCACCCAACAGGATAAAATTTGATGAGAACATATCCTCAGATACATGTTTGAAAAATATGAAAAAATTCTGTACGCATTTTATTTATCTAGTGGGGTATGGACCATTACCTTAAACTCAATACTTGCATGTAAATGAATTTAATTTGTAATCATTTTTTTTAATTCAAAGATGCTTGTATATGTAAATGAAATGCATGTGAAACATCATCATACATAATGTAGGCCCAGGGCTCGACATTAACGCTTGTCCGCTTGTCCGGTATAAGTTCAAAAAATACACGGACAAGTGAATGTTGCTGGCCACTTGTCCGACTGGACAAGTGCATTTTTATGTAAAGAAGTCTCCAACATTTAAATAAGAAAAGGAAGTTTAGTGATAAGTTTATCCGCAGTCTCGTTATAAGTTTATCGATTAGTTATTTTGAATTTCGATCCCGACATCAAATTGCATATTGAGTTACTCTTGATCGGGATTGAAGTTCTCTAATTTCAAACTGAACTGTAAAGGTGTGGATCTTAGTTCTTACAAAGTACCAAACACATGTTTAGAAAAAAGAAAGGAACAAAAGGTAGCAAAATAAAGGATTATGGAAAGAAATGTAATTAGGGCCCCGCAAGGATTTGCGGGTGCCCTATAGTAATCACTCTGTCCGTCCGTCCTTCTGTCCGTCCGTCTGTCACTCTTCCGTCCACAAATTTTCTGTTTTTTTCTAATAACTTTTTTTATGGTTGCCCAATCAAGTTCAAATTTGGTATGGTAGTTCAGTAGGCAGAAATACATATTTTGATGCTAAGTTTGGTTCTCTATGTCTTCTGGTTTGGAGCTGGGGTGGTGGGGTAGATTCCTTAACTATGCATAAGAATGAATGGGCAAAGAGAGATAACTGCTGAGAATGTTACCATTGTATACTAGGAAGGCTGTGCAATATTTGTCCTTTGGGATTAATTAACCTTCCACAGGAAGAAAATCCTAAGCTTTATCTTTATCTGTCACATTAAGATTAATTACTGCACTGCCTGTGTCTGCAAATGAACTTTGTTTTGAAGTTAAGGTCAATTTTGAATGATGTGTAGTATTGTGTACATTCTTTGAAAAAATGGATTTAAAATATAATATTCATACTTTATTTTGGTTAGAATACCGTACACAATGATTTATGATAATTTTATTGAATTTTAAAATCAAGATATATATTAAGATATCCTTTTTCACTATTTCATTTTTTAATTAAAATTTATTTTATTTTTTTCTGCATTAATGCTGTTAATTTTAACAGGTAATCAGATAATAACCCCATTCTGTCATTTCTGAAAAAACAAATCTTATTGTAAATTTAGAAGAAAAGGATGAGAGAGCAGAACAATTAACCCCCTGGGATTAATTATCTTGCCTGCTGCAGAAAATTTAGAGGATTATCTCTATCTGTCATATGAAGATTAATGAACACCTTTGTCTGCAACTGATGTTTGTTTTGAAGTTGAGGTCAACCCTGGGTGATACAATGTATTTGCATTCACTGAAGGCTTGTATTTTATAAAACACCTGTTTAAATCTTTTTTAAATACACATTTAATTAGTTTTTTTTTTTATAAGACATGAGGTTATCTCTGTTTTATGCAGATACAAGGTTACTATTTAGAGTTAACGTTTTTGGACATTCAGGAATTATCTTGAAATTTTAAAAATACAGTTGTTACTTATAATTTTCATTTTTTTTTTTTTTTAAATGTAATCAAATTAAACTCTCATTCCATAAGCTGCACCCTTATATTTTTACCCCTCAGTTTAACACTTTAATTGTTGGATAAAAATCATATCCAACTACAAATCATGAGATCCTATATATTGCAGTTCTTTACATCTTATGCCGGGCATTTATTTTTCATCATTGTTAATATAAAGAGGATGGAATTCAACGTTTTTTTCACTTCTGTATTTTAATTGTCATAGCGGGGCCCTTCCTGACTGGTCAGTTTTCTAGTTTATTTTAGGGTTCGTTCATCATTGATAGACTATGATGACTTTCCATGTTCAGTTTAAACAAAAACAGATGAGAAATCAATATAACAGTTATATGTATTTTAAAACCTGGTGCTAAATCTAAAATGTCTTGTAATTTGCCATGACAAAGCTACAGCTGACAAATCATGTTTAATGTTTTATGGAAAAAATACATTTAGGAAAGATACCTTAAGTTTCCATTTAAAAAATCAGGTTATTAATTATAGCTAGAATTTTTTTGGTAATACAGAACTGTAGTTCTCAAGTTGACAATATTTAATCTTTAATATTGAAAATTTTTTGGACAAGTGAAGTTTAAGTTCGGACAAGTAAATGTCTTGGTCACTTATCTGAATGGACAAGTAGGGAAAAAAGTTAATGTCGAGCCCTGAGGCCTACATGGTATGTTTGGGTTTAATGCTTACCAGTACATACAGTATATAAATGTAGGTCAGTGCTTATGAATTTATTGTAGAAAGTAAATAAATAGAGCCAAAGTGTCCTGGTGAAAGATCTGATATACTGAATAATATTATTTACATTTGTTTCTGTTTCAGATGCTAATATCAAAACTAGAAAAGACAAAGAGTCCTGAAGAAAAAACAAAGATTATGAAGGTGATGAAAGTTTAAGTCAATGTCTCTAATTTAGATGAAACATTTGTTTGAAATGTACAAAATTTACATTTATACATGTACTTTGATGTTGTAGACAATTGATGTACTGGCAAAATCAGTAGAAAAGATCAAGTCGGAATTGATGCCCCCCAGCAAGCCTACACCCCAAGGAGTGGCCAAGAGTGTCACCACCCCTGAGGAGGTAAGTTCTTTAGATACATAATCTGCTCCAAATATGAGTAGGTGAAATTACTTATTGGAACTTTCCATTTCTGTTGATAATTTGATGAAAAAATATTTGTATATGTGTCTCTTATTGTAATGGAATTGATAGTGATTTTTGATGTGTCAGCAGGCTAGGAAAGAGATCTTGGACACAGAGCTGGAACTCTTTAACAAGGAGCACTCTGGAGAGGACACGACTGCTCTCAAACTGAAGCTTAGTGAACTCACAAAACAGGTCTGTGTGTCACTGTGTCCACAAAAATTAACTTTAGTCTGTAAATCTAATGACAAAAACAAGACAGGTTTAGCTGTGAAAACTTTCAAGATTTAATTGTTTATCCAAAATTCCAAAGGTCGGTAGGTTACATCAAATCAAATGAAGAGTGAACACTTGGTTGTTTTTGGTTTTCTATAGGCAGCAGCTATGGGATTGCTCGGCAGGGGAAGGGGGAGGGGCAGGGCAGCCCCCAGACCTAGGGAAGCCAATACCTGGGTGGCGGCTGAATTAAGGGGGAGAGGAAAGCCCACCCATGCTCACAATCCAGGAAGCAGGAAGTTGGATAAGCGACCTAAGCAGCTGGAGGTGACTGGGTTTGATTGGGAGGAACGAGAACAACTCAACCAGCATTTCTCAGTATGTACATGTCGAGTGTGAAACAGTAATGGGTGTAATATTTTCTATAGAAATTTTGATTATAAATCTTTGAAATTATAATAATCAAGACACATTGAATAAGATTTCATTTTGAACCATGCATCATTTTTTTTTTTTTAATTCTTCTTTCAAGAGTTATTTCTCTTACACTGCAGATGTAATTTACATGTCATTAAAATAAAACGTTTTTCAGCTTTGTGTGCCATAGACATGGTAAAAGAAAAAAAAGTACTGGTAATGATAACAATGTTTAATATTTATTTGGACACATACTAAGTCTTTCAGATTTTTTTTCACAGAAATTTTGCAGTGTTGAAAAAATAGATTTTGAGGATGAGGATAAAAGTGCTGTAGTGTCATTTAAATCCAGAGATAATGCAGAGAAGGTCTGAATTACTAGTTTATTCATTTAGTAAGAAACTGAAATGAAATAGATTTACTGACTAAAACAAGTTAATTCTCTACAATTTTGTGTATTGCAATGGGCTATTATGCTAATCCAAGTGTTATATTTTTTTTAATACTCTGTGAGCAGGCTTTAAGGCATTGCGAAACTTACATGGGCAAAAAACTCATCATGAACTGGTATACAGGAGCGAAGGTTAAACCAGGGCAAACTGACGATAGCAACTTCCAGGATGAGGAAGCAGCCGACCCCGAGGTAGAAGTAAGTTACACACAGAGGGACTTGGAAAGAACACACATTTCGATTACTGGTCTGATTACTGGTCCAACTAATAAACTTCTCATCTGTATAATTCCTAAACTTATGTAATTGTACTTCTTTATATGCAATGGCATCTGTATCTAGCATATTGTTTGATCTTTTGCAGGAAAAATGACCTTAAAGCTTAGATGGTTTAATTACTGAATCAGTAATGTGGGTTTGTAAAATACATGTACTGTATTATGTAGACAACTCATCGGTGACTGTAATTTTCAGGGTCATGTTGAAGATGATCTGGATGAAGAGGCGCTGCTGGCCGGTGATGATGAGGATGAGGAAGATGAGGAGAGTCGGTCGTGGAGGAGGTGACACTGAGGAGGAGGAGGAGGAGGAACTACCAGAATCACCGAACATTCGACATTTATATCACTATTTTTTATCATATTTACATTGTATAATCAATGAAAAAAAACTTTTGTTGTTCAGCATACAGATATCTAGTCAGCTGTGGAATGATCTTATTCAGAAGCAAGTTTTGCATTTTATCATTAATGTGGTTTTGTTGAATAGCTTAGGCTGCATGTTGAGATAAATCTGTGTGCAGTGTTTTTGACTCTTAAGATTTGTGAGTTACATGTACATTTGTTCATTGTATCCTAGATTCAGACCGACAGTTTTACTAACAAATTGATATTGTGAAATCAGAGTTGTGGTGTTCGAAATTCAAGATATTTATCATAAAATAATGTAATTTTTAATCTTTCTGAAAAGAATTGTGTAAAGATGTTAAGATTCCAAAAGCAATAATCATTGTATATGAATTGGGTTTTTTTTATGTTTTTTTAAGCATCCTTATTCTGATTATGAATTTGCTATGTTAATTATTTGTAATTGAAAATGTTTATGTTGTGAAGAAATGATATGATGAAAAGGAAGAAAAAAAAAGAACACATGAAAAAGAAAAAATGAAACATGAGAAGAAAGAAAAAAAAAGATATGGTGTGATTGAATATGATGCAATGTTACAAAAATCTTGAGAATAAATAGAAAACAAAAGATGTGGTATAAAAACCACCACAAAATTTTTCGAAAAGATGCTTATGTTACGTAATATAGAAACGTGTACTGGTACATGATCCTCATTTTATGTTTGCCTTCATGGAATGCAGGCCAACATCGAATGACTTTTATTTGAATAATGGAGTGTTGATATGAATCTGTTGAATTGACATCATCCCTGTCACACCAAGGCTCCATGTATACAATATATACGTACAGGTTCAGCAGCAAAAGTTTTTGCAAGATACATATAAATACATATAAATAGCTAATCCTGCCACAGGAAAGGTACTGGTAACCTGGCACAGGTAAGAGTTTATCAAGAAAATTGATTTTTAGATCACCTGAGTCACTCAGGTGACCTATTGCTATCGGTCTCAGCCATCGTTTTGCATTAACAATTTTTAACCGGGTTTTTCAACGGAAAAAAGCTTTTGAACTTGGTCAATTTTTGGAAAAATATTGCATATATATAGGGTACCCTCATTGTACGGATAACTCCTCCTACAGTTCTCAAGATAGGAAGTTGTTCTTTTGCAGATCAATTGTACTTATATCAGAGGTGTGCATATTGCTAGGATTTTGATTTCCGATAATGTATGAAAAAAATACCAGCTTTTGAACTTAGTCATTTTTTTGCAAAACATTGCATATAGGGTACACTCATTGTATGGATAACTCCTCCTACAGTTTTCAAGATAAGAAGTTGTTCTTTTGCAAATCAATTGTACTTATATCAGAGGTGTGCATATTGCTAGGATTTTGATTTCCGAAAATTTATGAAAAAATTTTTGAACTTAGTCATTTTTTGGCAAAATATTGCAAAAAGGGTACTCCATTTCACAGGTCAGGGTTGACATGGATTATGGATACAGTTCACATAAATGAAAACCTGGTTTGCTGTCACATTGACAGCTTTTCACTTGTTACATTTTAATGTCTTGAAAGCTACAAGGCAAGTTGTTTCCATTTTTGAAATGAAGCATCTCTATGATAAGAGGATCTAAATTTTGAAATTCACCACCCCAGGGCTCAGGGGCGGGGCAAAATATAAGCCAAATTTTCAAAAATCTTCTCTACTCCCAGACATGTGAACAAGAGGCCCAGGGGCCACATCGCTCACCTGAGCAACAATTGCCTTAATTCTGATCAAATTAGCATTACAGTATCAAAATATCTTGACAACTAAGTACAGTACGTAGATCTTGCTAAAAAAAAATTGAAAATCTGCCAATTTTTATCCACCCCCTAATTTTTGGTAAATACCAAGCCCCTTTTGTTGTTGTATCTGTAAGAAGATTTTTCTCTATTCCTACATACCCCCCCCCCCCCCCATTTCCTGGCCCCATTTTTCTCTAGGGAATCATGGTTTCATCAAACTTAAATCTGCATAACCTGTGCTTTCACACTAAGTACTGAGTTTTGGACCGAAAACTTTCCCAGAATATTTTTAAAGATTTTCTCTATATATTCCAATGTAAAAATTCAAACCACCATCATGGTCCCGCCCTACCACAAGGAACTGTGATTTTGCAAACTTGAATTTACACTACCCGAGGATGCCTCTACACAAGTTTAAGCTTTTCTGGCCAAATAGTCTCTAAAAAGAAGATGTTTAAAGATTTTCTCTATATATTCCTATTAAGTAAAAATTCATCCCCAATTGTGGCCTCACCCTACCGCTGGACTATTATTTAAACAAACTTGAATCTATATGATCTGGGGATGCTTCCACTCAAATTTGGGCTTTCCTGGCCTAATAGTTTTGAGAAGAAGACTTTTAAAAAAATTCTCTATATATAAAAGTTTATCCCCCATTGTGGCCCCACCCTACCCCCAGGGACCATGATTTAAACAAACTTGAATCTACATTATCTGAGGATGGTTACACGCCAATTTGAGCTTTCTTGGCCTAATAGTTTTTAAAAGAAATTTTTTAAAAGATTTTCTCTATATATTCCTATATAAAAATTTATCCCACAATTGTGGCCCCACCCTACTTCCGGGGACCATGATTTGATTAAACTTGAATCTACACTACCTGAGGATGCTCCCATTTTAATTTGAGCTTTTCTGGCCTGATAGTTTTTGAGAAGAAGTTTTTTAAAGATTTTCTCTATATATTCCTATGTAAAAAATGATTCCCAAATTGTGGCCCCACCCTACCCCCAGAGACTATGATTTGAACAAACTTGAATCTACACTACCTGTGGAAACTTCCATTTTAATTTGAGCTTTTCTGGCCGAATAGTTTTTGAGAAGAAGAGTTTTAAAGATTTTCTCTATAAATTCCAATGTAAAACTTGATCCCCCTCTTGTGGCCCCACCCTACCCCCGGGGATCATGATTTGAACAAACTTGAATCTACACTACCTGAAGATGCATCCATTTTAATTTGAGCTTTTCTGCCCTTATAGTTTTTGAGAAGAAGATTTTTAAAGATTTTCTCTATATATTCCTATGTAAAACATGATCCCCCTATTATGGCCCCACCCTACCCCTGGGGACCATGATTTGAACAAACTTGAATCTACACTATCTGAGGATGCTTCCACTCAAATTTGAGCTTTCCTGGCCTAATAGTTTTTGAGAAGAAGTTTTTTAAAGATTTTCTCTATATATTCCTATGTAAAAAATGATTCCCAAATTGTGGCCCCACCCTACCCCCAGAGACTATGATTTGAACAAACTTGAATCTACACTTCCTGAGGATGCATCCATTTTAATTTGAGCTTTTCTGGCCTAACAGTTTTTGAGAAGAAGAATTTAAAGATTTTCTCTATATATTTATGTAAAACTTGATCCCCCTCTTGTGGCCCCACCCTACCCCCAGGGACCCTGATTTGAACAAACTTGAATCTACACTATCTGAGGATGCTTCCACTCAAATTTGAGCTTTCCTGGCCTAATAGTTTTTGAGAAGAAGATTTTTAAAGAATTTCTCTATATATACCTATGTAAAACTTGATCCCCCAATTGTGGCCCCACCCTACCCCCGGGGACCATGATTTGAACAAACTTGAATCTACACTACCTGAGGATACGTTCATTTTAATTTGGGCTTTTCTGGCCTTATAGTTTTTGAGAAGAAGATTTTTAAAGATTTTCTCTATATATTCCTACAATGTATGTAAAACTTGATCCCCAAATTGTGGCCCAACCCTACTCCCGGGACCATGATTTGAACAAACTTGAATCTACACTACCTGAGGATACATTCATTTTAATTTGGGCTTTTCTGGCCTAATAGTTTTTGAGAAGAAGATTTTTAAAGATTTTCTCTATATATTCCTACAATGTATGTAAAACTTGATCCCCAAATTGTGGCCCAATCCTACTCCCGGGGACCATGATTTGATTAAACTTGAATCTACACTACCTGAGGATGCTCCCATTTTAATTTGAGCTTTTCTGGCTTGATAGTTTTTGAGAAGAAGATTTTTAAAGATTTTCTCTATATATTCCTATGTAAAACTTGATCCCCCTCTTGTGGCCCCACCCTACCCCTGGGGACCATGATTTGAACAAACTTGAATCTACACTACCTGATGATGCCTCCACACAAGTTTAAGCTTTTCAGGCCGAATAGTTTTTGAGAAGATTTATGAAAAATACCAACAAATTTTCAATAATTCTCAATTATCTCCCCTTTAAAGAGGGCGTGGCACTTCATTTGAAGAAACTTGAATCCCCTTCACCTAGTGGTGCTTTGTGCCAAATTTGGTTGAAATCTGCCCAGTGGTTCTTGAGAAGAAGATGAAAATGTGAAAAGTTTACAACAACGACGACAGACAACGGACAAATTGTAAGCAGAAAAGCTCACTTGAGCCTTTGGCTCAGGTGAGCTAATAAAAACTAAATGCATGGTAATGATGTCCATGAATCCCTCTATCAAAATTGTGAAATTCATGTGTCAGAAGTTCAGGCACCGAGTTGGACCAATATTGCCATATAGTGAAAGTATTAAATCATAGAAAATATTCTATCTATTCCTGTATATATTTGAAAAACAAATAATGCATGGTTATGATGTCAATGAAGCCCTCTACCAAATTTGTGAAATTCATAGCCCCTACGTCAGGGGTTCAGGCCCTATCGGTAGAGCCAATTTGGCCGTAAAGAGAAAATGTATCAAATCTTCAAAAATCATCTTCTCTACTCTCAATTATATTTGAGGAAAACTATGTACATGGGTATGGAGCCCTCTACCTAGGCTACATTGTGAAATTCATGGCCCCTGGATCAGGGGTCAAGGTCCTTTTGGTAGGGCCATAGAGTGAAAAACATTAAAATTTTAAATCTTTTCTTCTGTACTTGACTGTTGGAGATAAACTAAATACATTGCTATTATTTTCACAATTTCTTCTTTTTTAGTAGTGAAATTCACTGCCAATGAGGCAAAGGTTTAGGTTTTTTATTTGGGTAGGGGGGAGTAACAAATATGGCTACATAGTGAACATTATTATGGACTATGGTACTCAGGTGACTTTGTGAACTATAAGTTGATTAGAGTGAAAGATTGTCTTTTTCTTGTAGCTACTACCGGTAGTACTTCATTATAATATATAACCAAACGTCACGCGGGGTTGTTAAGGAAGCATATGGACAATTTACCGTCTTATTTTGACTGTTATATTCAAAATCGTACAATTAAATAATTATATTGAATAAGATCAAAAACTTAGTATTGTCCTTTTAAATAGATGTCAGTGCAGTAAAATCGGGTAGTACATTACTGCCACACTGGTGCATTATCACGTGGCAACTATAAATAGATTACGTATATTCCTTAACATAAAATGAGATAGAACAACACTACCCCGCGGTTTCCAAAATAAAAGAAACATACCAAATGAAAGCAAAACATCTCAGTTTAATCAAAACCGCTGCTAGAATCCTATGTTTTTCCTTATCAAAAAGTTATTCATCCGGTTCTCGTAAAACCTTCCCAACTTTAATATAGTTTGCACGGAAAACGGCAAATTGCATCAAAACAACACACAACATGGGATTCTAGCAGCACTTTTCAATTTATGCATTGATCAAACTGACGATACGTATAAAATGTCAAGTTCAATATATACGGGGTAGTGTTGTTCTAGTCGGATTTTTATATCGTAAACAACGACAGAGGAAAGCCTGGCCGGGAAAGAAAAGCAAATTTACATACCTTTTAGCGAATGATTGATAAAACTTACATATCCCGCAGTATTTTGATGCTCAATTCTCAATAAATCCCACCACAATACTTTATTAGAGTTCTTAGATTAGTTATATTTTGAATATGTTTACAATGCTTCACACGGCATTCAACTTTTAGTCATGACGTCATCAATGTGTAAATCTACGTAATACAAACTTATTTCTGGAAAAAAAAGTGTCTACAGTATTTTTTATTTGTTTTTGATCTACGTTTCGTTGCTTAGATATTTGAATAAGTACATAATAACTAAGATTTGTGATTTCACGGAATTACATGTAACTCAGATTCCATATGCTTCCTTAACACCCCCGCGCACTGAATTGACAGTGATTTTACAGCAAAATAAATACAAATTTTACTGTAGCTTGCTTGTATTTTATTATAAATATAACAAATATTCAACAACTGTAAGAAATATTTGATAGCAAAATAAATAACAGTGTATATTTATTGCAGATTGAGGTAAAAGAAAAATGTCTTAGTACTGCAGGAAAAGCACAGCTCTCCCTTGGGTTTTTTATCCTACACGTGCTTGGCCATAGTATACCTGAAAAAAAAAACCCGATTTATTTAATGAATGAGAGTAGACAAACACTTTAATAGCTAGCTCTACTTATAAACAAAAACTCTTGTGAATTAGAGTCTTTTTGAGGCTTCATACAGTACCCGCAACGTTATTATTTACAATCCTATCCTATCGTATCGTGTATCAATCCTATCGTATCGTGCGTGTATATTGTTCTATCGTGCGTTAATTCTATCCTATCGTGCGTGTATACTGTTCTATCGTGCATTAATGCTATCCTATCGTGCGTTAATCCTATCAGGTTTATCGATTAATTTCAACAATTCTTCCGTTTATCCTATCGTGTTAATCGTTTTGTGCCTTTTCATAAGCAAGTAAATTTATTACTAAGTTGCAACTTGTTCGGTGCGCCGTATACGAATATTTATCGAACAAGAATTGTAAAATCCTATCCAACATTCCGTAAGGATACTAATTTTTAATTTTTTTTAGATCAAAATTAACCAATATTAAATGTAAATCATATCTGTTAACATTGAAAATGAAAAACGAAGTTCTAAGGAACAAGGTAACATATTTACATGTATATCGAATTTATTAAATCGTACGCAGAGTGTATAACTGCGTAAACATTAACTTTTATGGAATTTAATTTTGATGCATCTTATTTTACAGAAAAAAAACTATTTATGATATAATTTATATTTAATTAAAACCCGAGTAGTATTGTGAACCCGTTATTTTCCGTGTGATATTTGATTTCTGGCTGAAATCGGTAATCAGCTAGAGTGTGTCGTGATGAAAACAATGTTAACACATTGTACGCAGAATGTGTATCTGCGTAAATATTTATTTAACTTGACTGTAATAATTCGTTTTTAATGCATCATTTTCTTATAAAGAAAGAAATGTACTTATGATAAATTTTATATTTACTTTATACAAGAGTTGGATTTATATAATTAAACCCGCTATTTTCCGAGTGATTTAATCTCGGGCTGAAATATTCGCGGCGATCGGCAAGCGTGTTCGGTAATGAAAACAATTTTTACAAAACAAACAATTTATTGATCATTAAAGCTCATAATTCTAGTTGAAAAAAAATAATTGGTAATTTTTATACAATATAAATGATGCAGCGATGATTAACAACTCGGCAATTGTTACTAAAAAGAAATTCCACGTAAATCTTTATTTGTACGTTTTCTCTCTCAAATTCTGCCATTATCATTTTGTTCGTAAATATCGTTTAAAGCAATCATACGTTTATCATGAACATCGTTTATCCTTTCCTATCGTATATCAATCCTATCATATCGTGCGTGTATACTGTTCTATCGTGCGTTAATCCTATCCTTTCGTGCGTGTATACTGTTCTATCGTGCGTTAATGCTATCCCATCGTGCGTGAATCCTATCCTATCATTTATCTTGTAAAAAATAACGTTGCGGGTACTGTACATCTACATGAAATTGGAAATATTTTGGAAATATCAACCATACCTATTTCTACCCACAGAGTACATCCACTCCTTCAGTAGGGGGACCATGATCCCTCCCAGCAGGATCTGTGTGGGGTGGTACACCAGCAGAGGGACAGTTATAACAGAGAGACCTGGGTCACCACTGAACACAATCTTTATAATGGGTATGCCTGTCAAAAATTATACATGTGATCATATGACTCCAATACCTACTGTATAAATTTTTTTTTATCAAATTAATATTTTAAACTAATGCTAATGCGTATGCTGATTAACCATATATTAACAGTACATGTATATCAAATAGGGATGAAAAAATTAATTTCAATTCAATTTCAATGGGTAGGCTGTTGTAACATTTCATTCACAAAAGATGATCGAAGTTCAGAAACATTAATTGAAAACTGTCAAACTTGCCATATTGAGGGGGGAACAATTTATAAAAATTGATGCATAAATGTTGACAAATGTCTATGTCTGTAAATAATAACATTATTTTACCTAGAGTTAGTGATTTATGAGAGCTGCAGAACATCATGGCGGTGGTATCTGTTGGATGAAAGTCCAGCCAGGGCTGTGTTGTGATGAAGAAAATCAATCCCAGTAATGCACACTGCAGAATGACAACTGGAACATATTTATCAAAGATTAATACTGTTACTTTCTCTTACGGATATTTTCAAAAAAAAACTAAAAAAACATGCATTTTGGTAAAAAAAAAAAACCCATGCCGGTAAATCATTTGAATGCAATCTTAAATTAAATCAAACAACCGAGTCAAATTAAAACTGCCTTACTGCTGTATATACTTATAAAATTGCATCAGATTTTGGTGCTTATATTTTATTGTTGGAGGAACAAGTTTCAGGTACTCACTCAGGAAGACAATGGAGATCAAGCTGAGAAAGTCCAGGTGTGTGTCGGTCTGTAGGAAGGTATCACAGAACGTTGTGTAGATGATCAGTAACAGAATGGCACTGAAATATATTCATCTCATTCATTCTTCACCCTTATACACAGAAAAGAGTCTTAACCTTTAAATAGCTATTTTTTAATGAAACAGTATACCTAAGTCTTGTATTTGATTCATTTTGCCTTGACAAAATTTACTCAAAGAGACTAGAGAGAAATAACAGTGGTCTACACCCAATGAAGGCAAATTTAAAATTTGACTGGGGGGGGGATTTACCCTGGACTGTAGGCAGAATAACGTATTTTTCTCAAGATTTTTTTCTTTAAATACTGTAATATGTGTAATGAGACAGGCAGATATTTTTATTTTTTTTTATTTATTTCTATTGCAAGATTCATATACACTAAAATTGAGTTATTCCCCTTTTAATATTGACTTGTTTTCCCAAAGTACTAAACTCGGCGATTTCAAAAAAAAAAAAAGAAGCGCATTTAACTTTTGTTAAGATATCATGTAGATCGCAACTGTGCCAAGATGTTAAATCTGCAGTAAGTATTTCTAGCAATTAATCAATTGCATTTAATTAGGAATCCACGGTATGTATATTGCAGCACATCAATGACATTGCACACAAAGGAATACATGTATTGATATTGTGTTTTCTAATAGTAAATGGGTATGACGTGCACAATTTTCTTCAGTTTTGCAATTATGTGCATTAATTAAAGCATGCAGTGATGCTAAAAAAAACAACATGTATTGAATTAAAGCCATATCCATATGAGGTAAAACAAGTTATTGAAATGCAAAATTCTATATTTTATCGTAGTAATCTTGATACCTGCCTATGGTCCCAAATGGAATAGGGTTTCTCTCTAGCCACATTCTGTGTCGTCTCCTAATGGCCTGACCCAGACAGAGGGGTAGAACCACGGTCAGGGACAGCTGTAGGAAGATGGAGGTCACCGGGACATCCACCGCTGACCCGACCTACATAGATCAATTTTATACAATGTCAGGTATTGCATTAACTATTTAGGGCTTTTCGACTTTCGGTCGAAAAGACCTATTGTTATTCTGATGTTTTATTATTAGGGCTTTTCGACTTTCGGTCGAAAAGACCTATTGTTATTCTGATGTTTTATTATTAGGGCTTTTCGACTTTCGGTCGAAAAGACCTATTGTTTTTGTTCTGTTTTATTATTATTATTTTTCTTTTTCTCGACAGATTTTCCGTCAGCGATTTTTTGAAAACTGAAAGGATTTCAGAAATAACTATGCAATAGTCTTATAGCATTTTTGAATGTCACCAGTATGTAAGGTTTTGGATTTCCGGTTCCGGTACTTCCGGTTTACACAAGCAAAATACTAGAAATTAAATGAATTAATATATTGTTTTTATTTTTAAAGGAAATTCGTTGTAATTTTAGAGTTAGATCAACCATGTCGAGTTGTTTAAAAAGTAAACCGGCGGCGAGTTTCTATCTCTTATCAGTTTTGAGATTTTAGGCCTCCAACTTGAGAAAAGGGGGGATGAAAAAATAAAAAACTCAGAAAAGCTTAGGAATGTTCTAAGACGGATATATATTGTTCAAATAGAGGTAATTAAGATATATTCCAAGTTTCATTGAAAAGTATTGAATACTTCCGGTTTTATGAGCCGATGAAAATTGTCTATGGGAGTTTCTATGTTAAATTGAATTCACGCATGTAACGTTTTCTCAAACAGTTTTCAAGCAAATATTTTTATATTTTGTATTTGCAATTAGGGACCTAATGCGCAGACTGGAAAAGGTCCTGGGAAAAAAATTCCGAAAAATAAAGGACCTGAAGGGGTCAATATTGAAAACGGCTCTTTAGCTGTAACTTTTTTATTGTTTATCTGATTTTCAAAATCTGTTCGGTTTATAGTTCAGAATAAAGAGTAAAATATAAAAAATATGGTCCGAGGGGGCACTTTTTGACTCCTTGTAGGGGTTTTAAGGGTCTGAAAATGATAACTTCATCACAATTCAATTTTAAGAGTTATCTCGCTTTGCTCAATAAATGATTAGGATAGATATTGTTTAAATAGACGTAATTAAGATATATTCCAAGATTCATTGAATAGTATTGAGTACTTCCGGTTTTATGAGCCGATGAAAATTGTCTATGGGAGTTTCTATGTTTAATTGAATTCACGAATGTAACGTTTTCTCTAATAGTTTTTAAGCAAATATTTTTATATTTTGTCCTTGTAATGAGGGACCAAATGTGCAGACCGGAAAAGTTGTGAGGAAAAAAAATCCGAAAAATAAGGGACCTACAGGGGTCAGTATTAAAAACAGCCCTTTAGCTATAACTTTTTTATTACTCATCCAATATTCAAACTCTTTTGAGTTATTAGTTTAGAATAAAGAGTACAATTTAAAAATCATGGTCCAAAGGATCACTTTTTGACTCTTTATAGGGGTTTTAAGGGCCTAAAAATGATAACTTTATCACATTTCAAAAAAATTAAAATTCAAGAGTTATCTCGCTTTGCTCAATGACTGGTTAGCATTAAAGCTTTTGGCATAACAAAACTCTTGAATCTTAAATGAGTACTTTCTTATATATGAATTTTTAGAACTTTTATTTCAGGAAACAAACGATACAGTTGGATAAAAAAATTCTGAAGTTGTCTTTCTTTGGGCATTTAATTTCTTAAATTTTAACGTGTGGGTATATGCTCATGATATTTTCCTAATTTTGAATATACAGATTCTGAGAGAAAATATGATAATTTTAAATAATGGGTTTTAAGGGCTGTCGAAAAGCCCTTCCTTTTTGTTGGAGACAAAAATAGGTCTAGTTATTAAGGTCTTCCGTTTCCAACGGAAGACCTTATAGTGATTGTTAGGTTTTTTCTTTCTTTCTTTCTTATTATTATTATTATTATTTTTTTCCCCTTTTTGTATCGTGAATATCTCAGAGATGTCTGGATAGATTTTCCTAAAATTTTTAGTGATGACTGAAATGAAAAAGATCTAGAAGTTTGTGATTTGTGTTTTTTCTTAACTCATTTCCGTTTGTCCGTTTCCTGTCCCGCAACGAAAAGCTTGTCACCTCGAGAACTCGAAAATGGTAAAGACTTGAACATCCAAAATTTTTTGGGATGATATACCTATAGCTGTAGATGTGTTTAAACTGTTTTGTTTTGTTCGTCGTAACTTCCGGTCGTCACCGGAAGTACTTCAAAAAATATTATTTTTACGTTTTTAATTTCTTTTCCATAGAATAAATATATAAGTATAAATCTATGCAAATGTTATCTACGCGATGTCAAATCAGCAAAAAAATTCTACTTCCGGTGAGATATCTCAATTATCTCAGGCAGCTTTTTTAAAACACATTTTGTACCCGCGAGATCTTAGAAACTTTATGTGATCAAGACACGAAACTTTTCTGGATGATAGATATTTGATTGAAGATGTGTTTAACCGGTTTTATTTTGTCTTCCGTCACTTCCGGTCCACACAGGACAAGTTCAAACAAATCGACCTGTTCATCAGTTTAACTGTTTTCTTCGATATTTTGAGTAAGATAGATTAAGAAAAATGTACAAAAGGCAAGTATACAAGAAATATTAAATACAATTTACATTGAGCACTTCCGTTTGTCCGTTTCCTGTCCCGAGACAAAAAACCTTATTTCGACGAGATCTCATAAACGGTGACGTCTTGAACAATGACACTTTTTGGGGTGATAGACCTATGTATGTACATGTGTTTACACTATTCTGTTTTGTTCGGCGTAACTTCCGGTCGTCACCGGATTCACTTGAAAAAAAACTACTTTTACGCATTTAATTCTTTTGCCATTGAATAGATAAATAAGTATAAATCTATACATAGGTTATCAATGCAATGTTATATCAACTAAAAAATTCTACTTCCGGTGAGATATCTCAAATATCTCAGGTAGCTTTTTTGAAACACATTTTGTACAAACGAGTTCTCAGAAACTATAAGTGATCAAAGCACTGTTCATGGATGATAGATGATAATACAAACAAATCATGTTTTTAACAAGTTTAACTGACTTTCTTGGGTGTTTTATCTAGCCTGATAAACAGTGATGTACGCTAAGCAAATGTGAGAGAAATACCAGCTTTTGTTTTTTTTTAATTACTTCCGTTCGTCCGTTTCCGGTCCCGAGACAAAACTATTGTTTCAAAGAGATCTAAGATTTGGCAGAGACGTAAACAACCAAACCTTAAGGAAAGATTGACTTATGATTGTACAAATGGTGAACATTTTTGTTTAGTTTGGCGCTACTTCCGGTCGTCCCAGAAAGTACTTCAAAAATTGATTTCTTTTTCATTCTCGTTGTTTTACATGTAAGTAACGTCTGGATATATCATTCACAATAATTATCATATCCACTTTTTTTTTATGTGTGAGAGAAGCAATGTCTTACAGTTAAATTGATACATGTTTATCAAAACGGAAGACCTTTTTGTTGCTTTTGCAACAAGTGTCTAGTTATTAGGGCTTTTCGACTTTCGGTCCAAAAGACCTATTGTTATTCTGATGTTTTATTATTATTATTATTATTATTCTTTTTCTCGACAGATTTTCCGTCATCGATTTTTTGAAAACGGAAAGGACTTCAGAAATAAGTATACAATAGTCTTATAGCATTTTTAAATGTCACCAGCATGTAAGGTTTTGGATTTCCGGTTCCGGTACTTACGGTTTACACAAGCAAAATAGTAGAAATTAAATGAATCAATATATTGTTTTTATTTTTAAAGGAAATTCGTTGTAATTTTACAGTTAGATCAACCATGTCGAGTTGTTTAAAAAGTAAACCGGCGGCGAGTTTCTATCTCTTATCAGTTTTGAGATTTTAGGCCTCAAACTTGAGAAAAGGGGGGATGAAAAAATAAAAAACTCAGAAAAGCTTAGGAATATTCTAAGACGGATACATATTGTTTAAATAGATGTAATTAAGATATATTCCAAGTTTCATTGAATAGTATTGAGTACTTCCGGTTTTATGAGCCGATGAAAATTGTCTATGGGAGTTTCTATGTTAAATTGAATTCACGCGTGTAACGTTTTTTCAAACAGTTTTCAAGCAAATATTTTCATATTTAGTATTTAAAATAAGGGACCTAATGCGCAGACCGGAAAAGGTCCTGGAAAAGAACTTTTGAAAAATATGGGATCTGTAGGGGTCAGTATTAAAAACAGCCCTTTAGCTGTATCTTTTTTATTATTCATCCGATTTTCAAACTCCTTTAGGTTAATAGTTCAGAATAAAGAGAACAATTTAAAAATTATGGTCCGAGGGGCCAGTTTTTGACTCCTTATGGGGGTTTGAAGGGCCTAAAGATCACAACTTGTTTAAATTTCAAAATTATTTCTTGGAAGAGTTATCTCGCTTTGCTCTAAGAATGAGGAGCACATATACTCTTAGCATACCAAGTTTTGCGTCCAAGGAATGAATACTTACTTTGGAATGATTTTTTGAAAATATTCTTCTGAAAATTACAGGTGTAGCTACTTGTTAAATTCTGGAGTTATCTTTCTTTTCACACTGCAGTACTCATAAATTCCCATTTAAGCAACTGGTTATACCGAGGCGTTTAGAAAATTTGGAAATAGACTAGAGATATTTTTTTTGACACTTTAAATAAAAAAGGGAAACTGGGGCTGTCGAAAAGCCCTTACTTTTTGTTGAAGACAAAAAAAGTTCTAGTTATTATTATTTTTCTTTTTCTCGACAGATTTTCCGTCAGCGATTTTTTGAAAACGGAAAGGATTTCAGAAATAACTATGCAATAGTCTTATAGCATTTTTATATGTCACCAGTATGTCAGGTTTTGGATTTCCGGTTCCGGTACTTCCGGTTCACACCAGCAAAATAGTAGAAATGAAATGAATCAATATATTGTTTTTATTTTTAAAGGAAATTCGTTGTAATTTTAGAGTTAGATCAACCATGTCGAGTTGTTTAAAAAGTAAACCGGCGGCAAGTTTCTATCACTTATCAGTTTTGAGATTTCAGGCCTCAAACTTGAGAAAAGGGGGGATGAAAAAATAAAAAACTCAGAAAAGCTCAGGAATGTTGTAAGACGGATATATATTGTTTAAATAGATGTAATTAAGATATATTCCAAGTTTCATTGAAAAGTATTGAGTACTTCCGGTTTTATGAGCCGATGAAAATTGTCTATGGGAGTTTCTATGTTAAATTAAATTCACGCATGTAACGTTTTCTCAAACAGTTTTCAAGCAAATATTTTTATATTTTGTATTTGCAATAAGGGACCTAATGCGCAGACCGGAAAAGGTCTTGGGAAAAAAATTCCGAAAAATAAAGGATCTGAAGGGGTCAGTATTAAAAACAGCTCTTTAGCTGTAACTTTTTTATTGTTTATCCGATTTTCAAAATCTTTTCGGTTTATAGTTCAGAATAAAGAGTACAATTTAAAAAATATGGTCCGAGGGGGCACTTTTTGACTCCTTATAGGGGTTTTAAGGGTCTGAAAATGATAACTTTATCACAAATCAATTTCAAGAGTTGTCTCTATTTGCTCAATAAATGATTAGGATAGATATTGTGTTAATAGACGTAATTAAGATATATTCCAAGTTTCGTTGAATAGTGTCGAGTACTTCCGGTTTTATGAGCCGATGAAAATTGTCTATGGGAGTTTCTATGTTAAATTGAATTCACGCATGTAACGTTTTCTCAAACAGTTTTTAAGCGAATATTTTTATATTTTGTACTTGTAATGAGGTACTAAATGCGCAGACCTGAAAAGGTATAAGGAAAAAAAATCCGAAAAATAAGGGACTTGAAGGGGTCAGTATTAAAAACAGCCCTTTAGTTATAACTTTTTTATTACTCATCCGATTTTCAAACTCTTTTCAGATATTAGTTTAGAATAAAGAGTACAATTTAAAAATCATGGTCCAAAGGGCCACCTTTTGACTCCTTATAGGGGTTTTAAGGGCCTGAAAATGATAACTTTATCACATTTAAAAAAAATTAAAATTCAAGAGTTATCTCGCTTTGCTCAATGAATGATTAGCATTAGAGCTTTTGGCATACCAAAACTCTTGAATCTTAAATGAGTACTTTCTTATATATGAATTTTTAGAACTTTTATTTCAGGTAACAAACGATATAGCTGGATAAAAAATTCTGAAGTTGTCTTTCTTTGGGCATTTAATTTCTTAAATGTTAAGGTGTGGGTCTATGCTCATGATACTTTCCTAATTTTTAATATACAGATTCTGAGAGAAAATATGATAAATTTGAATAAGGGGTTTTAAGGGCTGTCGAAAAGCCTTTCCTTTTTGTTGGAGACAAAAATAGGTCTAGTTATTATTATTCTTTTTCTCGACAGAATTTCCGTCAGCGATTTTTTGAAAACGGAAAGGATTTCAGAAATAACTATACAATAGTCTTATAGCATTTTTAAATGTCACCAGTATGTAAGGTTTTGGACTTCCGGTTCCGGTACTTCCGGTTCACACAAGCAAAATAGTAGAAATTAAATGAATCAATATATTGTTTTTATTTTTAAAGGAAATTCGTTGTAATTTTAGAGTTAGATCAACCATGTCGAGTTGTTTAAAAAGTAAAGCGGCGGCGAGTTTCTATCTCTTATCAGTTTTGAGATTTTAGGCCTCAAACTTGAGAAAAGGGGGGATGAAAAAATAAAAAACTCAGAAAAGCTTAGGTATGTTCTAAGACGGATATATATTGTTTAGATAGATGTAATTAAGATATATTCCAAGTTTCATTGAATAGTATTGAGTACTTCCGGTTTTATGAGCCGATGAAAATTGTCTATGGGAGTTTCTATGTTAAATTGAATTCACGCATGTAACGTTTTCTCAAACAGTTTTTAAGCAAATATTTTTATATTTTGTATTTGCAATAAAGGACCTAATGCGCAGATCGGAAAAGGTTCTGGGAAAAAAATTCGAAAAAATAAGGGATCTGAAGGGGTCAATATTAAAAACGGTCCTTTAGCTGTAACTTTTTTATTGTTTATCTGATTTTCAAAATCTTTTCGGTTTATAGTTCACAATAAAGAGTACAATTTAAAAAATATGGTCCGAGGGGGTACTTTTTGACTCCTTATAGGGGTTTTAAGGGCCTGAAAATGACAACTTTATCACATTTCAAAAAAATTAAATTTCAAGAGTTATCTCGCTTTGCTCAATGAATGATTAGCATTAGAGCTTTTGGCATACCAAATCTCTTGAATCTTAAATGAGTACTTTCTTATATATGAATTTTTAGAACTTTTATTTCAGGAAACAAACGATATAGTTGGATAAAAAATTCTGAAGTTGTCTTTCTTTGGGCATTTAATTTCTTAAATGTTAACGTGTGGGTATATGCTCATGATATCTTCCTAATTTTTTATATACAGATTCAATGAGAGAAAATACGATAAATTTAATTAAGGGGTTTTAAGGGCTGTCGAAAAGCCCTTCCTTTTTGTTGGAGACAAAAATAGGTCTAGTTAGGGCTTTTCGACTTTCGGTCGAAAAGACCTATTGTTTTTGTTCTGTTTTATTAGGGCTTTTCGACTTTCGGTCGAAAAGACCTATTGTTTTCGTTCTGTTTTATTATTATTATTCTTCTCGACAAAGTTTCGTCATGGATTTTTTGAAAACGGAACCGAAAAATAAAAATTTAATATTAGATTCTTTTAGCAATTGTTTAGTTCTCCCGTATGTCCCTTTTTGGACTTCCGGTCTATATACTTCCGGTTTACACATGTAAAAAACAAAATATTAAAAGGACCTTTGTATCTATTTTATTTTTTTTATTATAAACTATGAAATTTTGGATTTAGATACTTCATAGTTTGATATACAAAATTGTAAGCAACAACTTTTTTCTATCTCTTGCTGTTTTCGAGATATTAGACTTCAAACTATGAAAAAAGGGGGGATGAAAAAAGTAAAAATTGAAATAACCACCAAATTTGTTAAATGAGGAATGGGAAATGTTAAAACTGTCATAATTATCATATATTTAAAGCTTCGTTTGAAACCATTGAGAACTCCCGGTTTTATAAGTTGATTAAAAATCGTCTATGGGTGTTTTAATGTTAAACTGAATTCACGCGTGCCACGTTTTCTCAAAGAGTTTTCAAGTAATTATTTTCATAATTAATTTTTATAATGAAGGACCAAATACGGAGACCGGAAAAGGTTTTGGGATTAAAATTTTGAAAAATAAGGGATCTAGAGGGGTCAAAATTGAAAACAGCCCTTTAGCTGTATCTTTTTTATTTTTCATCCGATTTTCAAAATCTTTTCGGTTAATAGTTCAGATTAAAGAGTACAATTTAAAATTTATGGTCCGAGGGGCCACTTTTTGACTCCTTATAGGGGTTTGAAGGGCCTAAAGATCATAACTTGTTTAAATTTCAAAATTTTTTTTTGGAAGAGTTATCTCGCTTTGCTCTAAGAATGTAGAGCACAAATACTCTCCGCATACCAAGTTTTGCGTCCAAGGAATGAATACTTACTTTGAAATGATTTCTTGAAATGAATTCTTATTTAAGCAACTGGTTATACCACGGTGTTCAGAAAATTTGGAAATAGATTAGAGATGTATTTTTTTTTGACACTTTAAATAAAAAAAAGGAAACTAGGGCTGTCGAAAAGCCCTTACTTTTTGTTGAAGACAAAAAAAAGTTCTAGTTATTAGGGCTTTTCGACTTTCGGTCGAAAAGACCTATTGTTTTTGTTCTGTTTTATTAGGGCTTTTCGACTTTCGGTCGAAAAGACCTATTGTTATTCTGATGTTTTATTATTATTATTATTATTATTATTATTATTCTTTTTCTCGACAGAATTTACGTCATCGATTTTTTTAAAACGGAAAGGATTTCAGAAATAACTATACGATAGTCTTATAGCATTTTTAAATGTCACCAGTATGTAAGGTTTTGAACTTCCGGTTCCGGTACTTCCGGTTTACACAAGCAAAATAGTAGAAATTAAATGAATCAATATATTGTTTTTATTTTTAAAGGAAATTCGTTGTAATTTTAGAGTTAGATCAACCATGTCGAGTTGTTTAAAAAGTAAAGCGGCGGCGAGTTTCTATCTCTTATCATTTTTGAGATTTTAGGCCTCAAACTTGAGAAAAGAGGGGATGAAAAAATAAAAAACTCAGAAAAGCTTAGAAATGTTCTAAGACGGATAGATATTGTTCAAATAGATGTAATTAAGGTATATTCCAAGTTTCATTGAATAGTTTTGAGTACTTCCGGTTTTATGAGCCGATGAAAATTGTCTATGGGAGTTTCTATGTTAAATTGAATTCACGCATGTAACGTTTTCTCAAACAGTTTTCAAGCAAATATTTTGATATTTTGTATTTGCAATAAGGGACCTAATGCACAGACCGGAAAAGGTCCTGGGAAAAAAGTTCTAAAAGATAAGGGATCTAAAGGGGTCAATATCAAAAACGGCCCTTTAGCTGTAACTTTTTTATTGTTTATCCGATTTTCAAAATCTTTTCGGTTTATAGTTTGGAATAAAGAGTACAATTTAAAAAATATGGTCCGAGGGGGCACTTTTTGACTCCTTATAGGGGTTTTAAGGGTCTGAAAATGATAACTTTATCACATTCCAAAAAATTAAAATTCAAGAGTTATCTCGCTTTGCTCAATGAATGATTAGCATTAGAGCTTTTGGCATACCAAAACTCTCGAATCTTAAATGAGTACTTTCTTATATATGAATTTTTAGAACTTTTATTTCAGGAAACAAACGATATAGTTGGATAAAAAATTCTGAAGTTGTCTTTCTTTGGGCATTTAATTTCTGAAATGCTAACGTGTGGGTTTATGCTCATGATATTTTCCTAATTTTTAATATACAGATTCTGAGAGAAAATATGATAAATTTAATTAAGGGGTTTTAAGGGCTGTCGAAAAGCCCTTCCTTTTTGTTGGAGACAAAAATAGGTCTAGTTATTATTATTTTTCTTTTTCTCGACAGATTTTCCGTCAGCGATTTTTTGAAAACGGAAAGGATTTTAGAAATAACTATGCAATAGTCTTATAGCATTTTTAAATGTCACCAGTATGTAAGGTTTTGGATTTCCGGTTCCGGTACTTCCGGTTTACACAAGCAAAATACTAGAAATTAAATGAATTAATATATTGTTTTTATTTTTAAAGGAAATTCGTTGTAATTTTACAGTTAGATCAACCATGTCGAGTTGTTTAAAAAGTAAAGCGGCGGCGAGTTTCTATCTCTTATCAGTTTTGAGATTTTAGGCCTCCAACTTGAGAAAAGGGGGGATGAAAAAATAAAAAACTCAGAAAAGCTTAGGAATGTTCTAAGACGGATATATATTGTTCAAATAGAGGTAATTAAGATATATTCCAAGTTTCATTGAATAGTATTGAATACTTCCGGTTTTATGAGCCGATGAAAATTGTCTAAGGGAGTTTCTATGTTAAATTGAATTCACGCATGTAACGTTTTCTCAAACAGTTTTCAAGCAAATATTTTTATATTATGTATTTGCAATAAGGGACCTAATGCGCAGACCGGAAAAGGTCCTGGGAAAAAAATTCCGAAAAATAAGGGACCTGAAGTGGTCAATATTGAAAACGGCTTTTTAGCTGTAACTTTTTTATTGTTTATCTGATTTTCAAAATCTTTTCGGTTTATAGTTCAAAATAAAGAGTAAAATATAAAAAATATGGTCCGAGGGGGGACTTTTTGACTCCTTGTAGGGGTTTTATGGGTCTGAAAATGATAACTTCATCACAATTCAATTTTAAGAGTTATCTCGCTTTGCTCAATAAATGATTAGGATAGATATTGTTTAAATAGACGTAATTAAGATATATTCCAAGTTTCGTTGAATAGTATTGAGTACTTCCGGTTTTATGAGCCGATGAAAATTGTCTATGGGAGTTTCTATGTTAAATTGAATTCACGCATGTAACGTTTTCTCTAATAGTTTATAAGCAAATATTTTTATATTTTGTCCTTGTAATGAGGGACTAAATGTGCAGACCGGAAAAGTTCTGAGGAAAAAAATTCCGAAAAATAAGGGACCTGCAGGGGTCAGTATTAAAAACAGCCCTTTAGCTATAACTTTTTTATTACTCATCCGATATTCAAACTCTTTTGAGTTATTAGTTTAGAATAAAGAGTACAATTTAAAAATCATGGTCCAAAGGGCCACTTTTTGACTCTTTATAGGGGTTTTAAGGGCCTAAAAATGATAACTTTAAACACTGTGCCGGATAATTATGCCAGTGCCAAGGTGGCATTTTTGCACCCGCTTAAGATGCAGTTTCGAAAAAATCCAAGTATACCAAATGATAGACCATTGTCTAGAGAGTATATAACCACTTTTGTTTTTAGTGTGTTTCACCTGACAGGTGAGATATTTACCTTTAAAAATCAATATCCCATCGGAAATTGATAACTCCCATAGGAGAATTGACTCTCCTACAGGAAATATTGACAATCCTATAGGATTTTTTAAAAGTCCTGTAGGAATTATATTTCCTATTGGAGAATGGTAATTCCTGTAGGAATTTGATTCAGACATGTAGTTTTCCTATAGGATATTAAGTTTTCCTATCGGATTTTATCAAATCCTATCGGAATTGAAATTCCTATAGGAAGTTCTTGTATTCCGATAGGAAATTTCAAATTACCTATAGGAATATTGATTTTCCTATGGGAAAAATTATTTTCCTATAGGAATTTATTTTTGAAAGGTAAATATCTTACCTGACAGGTGAGATACACTGATAACAAAGGTTGTTTTAGACTCCTGAAGCAATGGTCTATCATGTGGCATATTTGAATTTTTCGATATATGCAGCTTAAGCGGGTGCAAAAATGCCACCTTGGCACTGGCATAATTATCCGGCACAGTGTTCTTATCACATTTCAAAAAAATTAAAATTCAAGAGTTATCTCGCTTTGCTCAATGACTGGTTAGCATTAAAGCTTTCGGCATAACAAAACTCTTGAATCTTAAATGAGTACTTTCTTATATATGAATTTTTAGAACTTTTATTTCAGGAAATAAACGATACAGTTGGATAAAAAATTCTGAAGTTGTCTTTCTTAGGGCATTTAATTTCTTAAATTTTAACGTGTGGGTATATGCTCATGATATTTTCCTAATTTTGAATATACAGATTCTGAGAGAAAATATGATAAATTTAAATAATGGGTTTTAAGGGCTGTCGAAAAGCCCTTCCTTTTTGTTGGAGACAAAAATAGGTCTAGTTATTATTTTTCTTTTTCTCGACAGAATTTCCGTCAGCGATTTTTTGAAAACGGAAAGGATTTCAGAAATAACTATGGAATAGTCTTATAGCATTTTTAAATGTCACCAGTATGTAAGGTTTTGGACTTCCGGTTCCGGTACTTCCGGTTCACACAAGCAAAATAGTAGAAATTAAATGAATCAATATATTGTTTTTATTTTTAAAGGAAATTCGTTGTAATTTTAGAGTTAGATCAACCATGTCGAGTTGTTTAAAAAGTAAAGCGGCGGCGAGTTTCTATCTCTTATCAGTTTTGAGATTTTAGGCCTCAAACTTGAGAAAAGGGGGGATGAAAAAATAAAAAACTCAGAAAAGCTTAGGAATGTCCTAAGACGGATAGATATTGTTCAAATACATGTAATTAAGATATATTCCAAGTTTCATTGAATAGTATTGAGTACTTCCGGTTTTATGAGCCGATGAAAATTGTCTATGGGAGTTTCTATGTTAAATTAAATTCACGCATGTAACGTTTTCTCAAACAGTTTTCAAGAAAATATTTTTATATTTTGTATTTGCAATTAGGGACCTAATGCGAAGACCTGAAAAGGTCCTGGGAAAAAAATTCTAAAAAATAAGGGATCTGAATTGGTCAATATAAAAAACGGTCCTTTAGCTATAACTTTTTCCTTGTTTATCCGATTTTCAAAATCTTTTCTGTTTATAGTTCAGAATAAAGAGTACAATTTAAAAAATATGGTCCAAGGGGGCACTTTTTGACTCCTTATAGGGGTTTTACGGGTCTGAAACTGATAACTTTATCACAATTCAATTTCAAGAGTTATCTCTCTTTGCTCAATAAATGATTAGGATAGATATTGTTTAAATAAACGTAATTAAGATATATTCAAAGTTTCATTGGATGGTATCGAGTACTTCCGTTTTTATGGACCGATGAAAATTGTCTAAGGGAGTTTCTATGTTAAATTGAATTAACGCATGTAACGTTTTCTCAAACAGTTTTTAAGCAAATATTTTTATATTTTGTACTTGTTACGAGGGACTAAATGCGCAGACTAGAAAAGGTCTGAGGAAAAAAATTCCAAAAAATAAGGGACCTGAAGGGGTCAGTATTAAAAACAGCTCTTTAGCTATAATTTTTTTATTACTTATCCAATTTTCAAACTCTTTTCAGTTATAAGTTTAGAATAAAGAGTTAAATTTAAAAATCATGGTCCAATGGGCCACTTTTTGACTCCTTTTAGGGGTTTTAAAGGCCTGAAAATGATAATTTTATCACATTTCAAAAAAATTAAATTTCAAGAGTTATCTCGCTTTGCTCAATGAATGATTAGCATTAGACCTTTTGGCATACCAAATCTCTTGAATCTTAAATGAGTACTTTCTTATATATGAATTTTTAGAACTTTTATTTCAGGAAACAAACGATATAGTTGGATAAAAAATTCTGAAGTTGTCTTTCTTTGGGCATTTAATTTCTTAAATGTTAACGTGTGGGTATATGCTCATGATATTTTACTAATTTTTAATATACAGATTCTATGAGAGAAAATACGATAAATTTAATTAAGGGGTTTTAAGGGCTGTCGAAAAGCCCTTCCTTTTTGTTGGAGACAAAAATAGGTCTAGTTAGGGTCTTCCGTTTCCAACGGAAGACCCTCTTGTTATTCTACGGTTTCTTTTTCTTTATTAGGGTTTTCCGTTTTCAACGGAAAACCCTTTTGTTATTCTACGGTTTCTTTTTCTTTATTATTAAGGTCTTCCGTTTTCCAACGGAAGACCTTATTGTTTTCGTTCGGTTTCTTTTTCCCTATTATTATTATTTTTCTTTTTTTTTCCAACCAATTTTGTGTACGCGATTTCTCTAAAACTACTCGACCGATTTACATGAAACTTTCAGGTCTGATAGCTAATGATCTGAACCTTATTGGAAATTTTTTTTAATGATGACGTCACTTCCGGTTTTGAGTTATTTACAATTTGACGATTTTCAGAGGGTCGGCTTGTCCAGGGGTAAACTCCTAAACGCTTTGAGATATTGAGTTCAAAATTTCAGGGATTGTAGACAAAAGGTTGTAGATCTGACATGTGGTATATATATTTTCCTGTGACCAAAAGCGCCGAAGCTCGCCCGAGCTCGAAAATTACAGTTAAAAAAGCGTCTTGATTTTTCGTGGTTTTCTTTCAATATCTTTTTCCTCGATAATATTTTGTTATAACATGTAGAACAAAAAATCTTTATAAAGCCAAAAGCTTTTATGTGAGATCAGGAAAAAGGGCCTATCCCTTCAAATAAGGGGCTGAGGGGGCTCTAAAGTCTTTAAATGATAACTTTTCAATGTGAAATATTTTGTGATACGTTATAGAAGCAGTTGTGTTCATTATAACGTTATCCACTTATACATGGCAATAATTTACTCCTATGTTACGTAATTAGGGATTTTAAGGGGCAAGAAGTCCAAAAATTTGATGCTCAATATCTCAAAATGGAGGAAAATTTTGAAAAGCAATATAGAACAAAAGATGCTCAAAATATTGAGCTTAACAATTTGCAACCATAATTTCTTTGTTATGCAGTCCCTAAAAGGAGTTGCAGGGTCGGCCCCTAAAACGACCCTCTCAAGATATCTCGAGAACGGTACAAAATTTGTAAACACTTGTTGAACAAAATGTGTTTGAATTGATTAGAGCTTTTATTTGAAATCATGAAAAAGGGGCTGGCCCTTCAAATAAGGGGCTGAGGGGGCTCTAAAGTCTTTTAATGATAACTTTTTACCGTGAAATATTTTGTGATACGTTATAGAAGCAATTATGTTCATTCTAACGTTATTCACCTACACATGGCAATCATTTACTCCTATGTTACATAATTAGGGGATTTAAGGGGCCAGAAGTCCAAAAATTTGATGCTTAATATCTCAAATTGAGGAAAATTTTGAAAAGCAATATTGAGCAAAAGATGCTCAAAACATTGAGCTTAACAATCTGCAACCATAATTTCTTTGTTATGATGTCCCTAAAAGGAGTTGCAGGGTCGGCCCCTGAAACGACCCTCTCAAGATATCTCGAGAACGGTACAAAATCTGTAAACACTTGTTGAACAAAATGTGTTTTAATTGACAAGAACATTCTTATGAAATCAAGAAAATGGGGCTGGCCCTTCAAATAAGGGGCTGAGGGGGCTCTAAAGTCTTTTAATGATAACTGTTTACCGTGAAATATTTTGTGATACGTTGTAGAGCCAATTATGTTCATTCTAAGGTTATTTACCTATACATGGTAATCATTTACTCCTATGTTATGTAATTAGGGATTTTAAGGGGCCAGAAGTTCAACACTTTGATCTTCAATATCTCTATATAGAGGAAAATTCCGGAAAGCAGTATTTAACAAAAGATGCTCAAAATAATGTGCTTAACAATGTACAACCATATTTTGTTTGTTATCTGGACCCTAGAAAGAGTTTTAGGACCGGATATCAGAACGATTTTTCCCAGATATCTAAAAAACGGTAACCAATTTCTAAACACTTATTAGCGGTACACAAAAATACCTTTTAATTAAAATGAATGAAAATGAGCTGATCCTTCAAATAAGGGACACCAAAGGGATAGATAGTCTTTCACCCATTACACTCATAGATTCCGCCTCCTTTACCGGATAAGTTTCGTTGACGAAGATCAAGAGTAAGGTCATTCCTTATTCTAAAAATCGGACGGAAGACCTCCTCGTTGCTCGCAACGAGATCGTGTCTAGTTATACTTTTTTTTCTTTTTCTGACTTTTTTGGAGCGTTATTTCTCAGAAACTATTCAACCGATTTACACCAAATTTTTAGGAGTTATAAAGCATCAATGTCGCTACTGATTATTAAAATTTCAAATGATTACGTCACTTCCGGTTTCAGATATGGACGATATTGTAAATTTTTAAGGGTCATTTTGTCCACGCATCTCCTCTGAAACTAATCATGATAAAAGCTTGAAATTTGCAGGGATTGTAGATGAATGTCTGTAGATTTCCCTCCATGCTTCCAATTGCGAAAAATGCGCAAGGCCTTGAAGCTCGCCTGAACCTGAAAATTAGCACCATATTTTTTTCACAAAATTTTCGCACATTTTCCGTGATATCTTTTGACGTATAAATATTTTGTTAAAACATGTAATGTAAAAGCTGTTTCAATTTGCACGGGCTTTTATTTGATATCAAGAAAAAGGGGCTGGCCCCTCAAATTAGGGGCCAAGAGGGCTCTAAAGTCTATTTGCAATAACTTTTTAGTGAACAATAATTTGTTATCAATTATAGAAGCAAAAATGTTCATTGTACAGCTGTTTATCTATACAGTGCCATACTTAAGTCATATATTACGTAATTAGGGGTGTCAAGGGGCCAGAAGTTCAAAACTTTGACCATTAATATCTGAAAAAGGAGAACTATTTTAAAAAGCAATGTAGAACAAAAGTTCTTCAAAATAATGTTCTTAACAATATGATACCAAAAATTTTGTTGTAAGTGGCCCCGGTAAGGGGTTAAAGGGTCGGCCCCTAAAATGCATTTGTACAGATATCTCGAGAACGGTTTACAATTCATGAACACTTGTAGAACAAAATATGTTTATATTAGCGAGACCTTTTATTTGATATCAAGAAAAAGGGGCTGACCCCTCAAATTAGGGGCCAGAAGGGCTACTAAGTCTTTTCATAATAACTCTTTTCTGACCAATAATTTGATAATAATCATCAAGCAGCAAAGAAGCTTTTATTAAGCTTAATTTAAAACCGAAACCCGTTTTAAAATCGGACGATGCATTACAGAGATATCGGGGTTTAAAAATTATTTTTTTTCCGGAAATTTTGATTCCGCGTCCTTGGTTTAAAAAATAGCGTTATGTTTAAAGTAAAATTAACTCGTACCAACAATAATTGTTATGTCGTACTTCAACACATTCGGATTTTTTTTGTTAAGTCGTTCTTGAAATCGGAAAGGTGTTTGTTAAGTCGTACTAAAAATCATTCGTATTTTGTTAAGTCGTACCAGGAATAATTCGATTTTTATATTTAAGTTACTCTTGTTATTGGTTTAAGAGCTCTGCTTCTTACAGGAACTTCCAGCTTTACTTCCGACATTAACGGAAGACCCTACTCGTTGCTTTGCAACGAGCTTTGCTCTAGTTATTCTTTTTTTTCTTTTTCTGACTTTTTTGGAGCGCTATTTCTCAAAAACTGCACAATCGATATGCACAAAATTTTCAGGACTGATAAAGCATGATCGGTGCTACATATTATTAAATTTTCAAATGATGACGTCACTTCCGCTTTCAGATATTGACGATTTTGTAAATTTTTAAGGGTCATTTTGTCCACGCATCTTCTCCAAAACTAATCAAGATAGAAGCTTGAAATTTTCAGGGATTGTAGATGAATGTATGTAGATGTACCCCCATGCTTCCAATTGTGAAAATTGCTGAAGGCCTCAAAGCTCGCCTGAACCTGAAAATTAGCACCAAATTTTTTCACGAAATTTTCGCACATTTTCTATGATATCTTTTGATGTATAAATATTTTGTTAAAACATATACTGCAAAAGTTGTTTAATTTTGCAAGACCTTTAATTTGATATTAGGAAAAAGGGGCTGGCCCCTCAAATTAGGGGCCAAGATGGCTCTAAAGTATTCTTACAATAACTTTTTACTGAACAATATTTTGTTATTAATTATAGAAGCAAAAATGTTCACTGTACAGCTGTTTATCTATTCAGTACAATACCTTAGTCATATGTTACGTAATTGGGGGTTTCAAGGGGCCAGAAGTTGAAAAATTTGATCATTAATATCAGAAAAAGGAGAAATATTTTGAATAGCACTGTAGAACAAAAGTTGTTTAAAATAATGTTCTCAACAATACAAATACTAAAATTTTGTTGTTGGTGGCCCCGGAATGGAGTTTAAGGGTCGGCCCCTAAAACATATTTATACAGATATCTTGAGAAAGGTTAACAATTCCTAAACACTTGTTGAACAAAATATGTTTATATTTGCAAGACCTTTAATTTGATATCAAGAAAAAGAGGCTGGCCCCTCAAATTAGGGGCCAAGATGGCTCTAAAGTATTCTTACAATAAATCTTTACTGAACAATATTTTGTTATTAATTATAGAAGCAAAAATGCTCATTGTACAGCTGTTTATCTATACAGTACAATACCTTAGTCATATGTTACGTAATTTGGGGTTTCAAGGGGCCAGAAGTTGAAAAATTTGATCATTAATATCAGAAAAAGGAGAAATATTTTGAATAGCACTGTAGAACAAAAGTTGTTCAAAATAATGTTCTTAACAAAATGATACCAAAAATGTTGTTGTTAGTGGCCCCGATAAGGGGTTAAAAGATCAGCCCCTAAAACACAGTTGTTTAGATATCTCGATAAAGTTTTACAATTTGAGAACACTTGTAGAACAAAATATGTTTAAATTAGCGAGACCTTTTATTTGATACCAAGAAAAAGGGGCTGACCCCTCAAATTAGGGGATTGAAAGGCTATTAAGTCTTTTTATAATAACTCTTTTCTCACCAATAATTTGATATTAATCATAAAGCAACAACGAAGTTTTTTTATGCTTAATTTTAAACTAAAATCCGTTTTAAAATCGGACGATGCATTACAATAATATTGGGATTTAAAAATTGAGTTTTCCGGAAATTTTGATTCCACGTTCTTGGTTAACAAAATAGCGTTATGTTCAAAGTAAAATTAACTCGTACCAAAAATAATTGTTAAGTCGTACTTGAACACATTCGGATTTTTTGGTTAAATCGTTCTTGAAAACAGGAAGGTTTTTGTTAATTCGTACTTAAAATCATTCGGATTTTGTTATGTCGTACCAGGAATAATTCGATTTTTTTTCATATTTTTATTATCGTTACCCTTGTTATTGGTTTAAGAGCATTGCTTCTTACAGGAACTTCCAGCTTTACTTCCGACATTAACGGAAGACCCACTCGTTGCTTTGCAACGAGCTTTGCTCTAGTTATTATTATTATTCTTTTTCTCGACAGATTTTCCGTCAGCGATTTTTTGAAAACGAAAAGGATTTTAGAAATAACTATACAATAGTCTTATAGCATTTTTAAATGTCACCAGTATGTAAGGTTTTGGATTTCTGGTTACGGTACTTCCGGTTTACACAAGCAAAATAGTAGAAATTAAATGAATCAATATATTGTTTTTATTTTTAAAGGAAATTCGTTGTAATTTTAGAGTTAGATCAACCATATCGAGTTGTTTAAAAAATGAAGCGCCGGCGAGTTTCTATCTCTTATCAGTTTTGAGATTTTAGGTCTCAAACTTGAGAAAAGGGGGGATGAAAAAATAAAAAACTCAGAAAAGCTCAGGAATGTTCTTAGACGGATATATATTGTTTATATGGATGTAATTAAGATATATTCAAAGTTTCATTGAATAGTATTGAGTACTTCCGGTTTTATGAGCCGATGAAAATTGTCTATGGGAGTTTCTATGTTAAATTGAATTCACGCATGTAACGTTTTCTCAAACAGTTTTCAAGCAAATATTTTTATATTTTGTATTTGCAATAAGGGACCTAATGTGCAGACCGGAAAAGGTCCTGGGAAAAAAGTTCTAAAAGATAAGGGATCTAAAGGGGTCAATATCAAAAACGGCCCTTTAGCTGTAACTTTTTTATTGTTTATCCGATTTTCAAAATCTTTTCGGTTTATAGTTTGGAATAAAGAGTACAATTTAAAAAAAATGGTCCGAGGGGGCACTATTTGACTCCTTATAGGGGTTTTAAGGGTCTGAAAATGATAACTTTATCACATTCCAAAAAATTAAAATTCAAGAGTTATCTCGCTTTGCTCAATGAATGATTAGCATTAGAGCTTTTGGCATACCAAAACTCTTGAATCTTAAATGAGTACTTTCTTATATATGAATTTTTAGAACTTTTATTTCAGGAAACAAACGATATAGTTGGATAAAAAATTCTGAAGTTGTCTTTCTTTGGGCATTTAATTTCTTAAATGTTAACGTGTGGGTATATGCTCATGATATTTTCCTAATTTTTAATATACAGATTCTGAGAGAAAATATGATAAATTTAATTAAGGGGTTTTAAGGGCTGTCGAAAAGCCCTTCCTTTTTGTTGGAGACAAAAATAGGTCTAGTATTAATTATTATTAACTATTATTAATTTAGAGAATGTATTTTTTATTATTATAACATCTCGGCTGTTAAATGGTAATTTAATATATGATCTATGATGCTTTGTCAACCCAATTACGGTAATACTCACTGGCCTTGGGGAAACTGTTTAGGTATGTGTGCTTATGTACAAATAATTGCAAAGAAACATTGCACAGCTTTAAACTTATATGAATGATCATGTTTTTTTTCACAGTATTTAGACAAGTCAAATACCCATCCTTTGTCAGTGAACTACTTGTTATATAAAATTAGATTACTTACAATCAACAATATCAAGGATGGTGTGATGAATATTCCCTACAAAATAATACATGTATTTAAATGTGAATACATGTAAAAGGAAACTGCTTAAATCATAATGTACTGGGATTTAGACACCAAACTGGCACAATTTACATGTATAATAAATTAGTTATACATAAAGTCATAAGTAAGAGTAAAATCATGACAAATATACTGTAAACGTATTACATTTGGCTGTGTATTTGTTTTAGCATTTTTCGCAGAAAGCCGCTTCTGCTAAATAAATACATCGCTATATGCCATTCCTATAAGTATCAAAATAGACACATTTAGAAATACTCCAAATCAAATCCATGCTGACTTGTTGAAATATAATTTTCTGCCAAATATTGTACATGCAAAATATAACGTTTACAGTAGTCTTTGGATTTATAAATGATTTCGGAAAAGCTGTATGTGGCATGATCATTTGTCAGTAAGAGTAAATTTTATTGTTTGTTTCTACAAATTCATAAAATAATGAAGTGTACATGTGTATTTATGTTCGTATTCTTATAAATTTGATTCTTTAACTTGTTTCTACCATTTTTAATTTTCCCTACAATACTCACCAAAAAGCTTCCCACAGCAGAGTTAAATATTGCTGCAGCCTAAAATAGATATGTGAGGAGGTTCATGATAGAACATTACAATTACCTTTCTGTACTGTACTGTAGATTTGAGGTTATAATGGGTGTTGCCATAAGCAACTGCATGTATTTGTTCATTTTTACACGTAGGTCTTTAAATTGATCTTATTTCAATTTCACCGTACCTTTATCAATTATCACTTAAATGACAAAGCAAATTTAAGAGAACAACTATCCTTTTTACCTCATTCCCAGACACTGTTTTTGTTAATATGACGGCTGATGACACTGGAGGAGGCATGCATCCCAATACCAACAGTCTGAAAAGTCAACCAGAGTTCAGTGACACAAACCCACCACTGCTATTGCCCAACCTCTCTCTATTGAAAAGGCTGTTCATGACATAATATGAAAGATTCACAAAAACATCATTCCAGACTTATATATGGATGCTTTCATTTTTCATTGTCAATGCATGTACCATTGCACACTGCTAATTAAAACTATATATGCATGTGTGGTTACTTGAAATATCTGTTAATAGATAGAATAAGATTACGGTGAATGAGAAAATGCATAGAATTCAGTGTTTTGACCCCCCCCCCCCCCCCTCATGTAGATCCTAAATACCTGTTTACCAGCTGTCTTAAAAAAATGAATGCAGATGACAATAGTACACAATGCGTGTATGATACCTCTTAGTTGATTTTCTTTGTAATATATATTTACCCTTGTAGGAGGAGTTTGTCAAATGGCCCATCATTCATCAATGATACAAGAAGATATATCAGTGAGGGAAAGACAATGAATGTCCATCCTTGTATAAAGAAGTGCACTTTGAACTGCACCAGAGCTCTCCTTAGATCCTACAACAGAAATGAACTTAATAATTAATGCAGTACATGTACATTATATATAGTTACTAGCTTGTCTGTACAGATGACTATACTGCAAATAAAGGGTATAGCTCTGTACATCTTGACAGGGACTGTCATGACTGTGCATTAATATCATATTTCTAAGCAACCGTTTTTAATTGTTGTTTGAAATATAATGATTAATATAACTACATCTGATAATTGTAAATATGTAAAGGTGATGTGTAATTAGATGAAAGATATAACTCTCCTTATAAATAAGACTTTAGATGTTGAAAATTAAATTGACTTGGAAAATGTATCTATATATACCTCACTTCGAAGTGAAATTCCACTGTTAAAAAATATGATGGCTACAGCGAAAAACTTGACTGTTATTTCTGGTCTCAGGATTCCTTTACAAATATAAAAATCATAATTATAGAGTCATGCATGTAACAATATCTCTTCATTTTGATCATGCTTTTCAATTAATTTTGGAATTTTTTTTTTAGATATTGCGCTGGTATTTGGGTATTTTCATGGATGTTGAAATATTAATATGATGAGTATCACACATATATTTATATTGTGCAACCCAAGCACCTGGGATATTGAGTATTGTGTAACTTATTATCCATGAAAATTAATATTTAAACACAGAGACATAAATAACATCATTTCCGCTAAACACCTGCGTAAATTGTGTCTTAAATAAACTGAAAAAGAACATGGCATTTTATTGGATAGGTGGGATCGACTTACGCTGACCTAACATGTTTTATAATAATTTTAATTGTAATTTAGCATGGGAGACAAAGGTGATAATTCATTACGTAACAGGTTTAATTTGTTTACATGTCAAATCAGAGACTGTCCCTGGCCATGTTGGCATGTGTCTATGCCGTGGCCAAATACAACGTGTTATTTCGTTATATTGCTGGAAATTAACTGTTTTGAATTGTAAATAGATTTACGACCTCCTCTAGCTCCAATACTTGGCGCAATGCTTGCAAAACAAATCACAATCAAGATGCCACAGAGAAACCAATTAGTTCGAATAAATTGTGCAACAATTATCATTGCTTTACCGGAACTTATCCCAACAACTGCTTTTATCCACCTGCGCTAAAGGAAAAATGAGAATGATTTAAATAGCTTCCACAATTTTAAGTATTGACCCCTTTTTGTTTAATAATAAATGTTAATATATTTCAAGTATTATACAGCGATAAAATACACTTTTTATAATTAAAAAGCGAATACAGTATTAATCCGCTATTTCCGCCTATATTTTTAAAAGATGGCGGCGGACGTGAAAGCAAGACAGGACAAGTACCAAACAATAGCATTTACTTTGCCCATTTCCTGTCAAATATGCTTGGGGAAGGTATTGTACATTGCAAATTAACATTTCTATTGCTATTTCTAATACACATCTTACGAATAATGTTTAGGTGGATTCAGCTTTATTTTACTTCATTGGTTTCTAAGGACTCGGTTTTTTCCCATGCTTCTGGCCACTCTTTTTTATTGTAATTTTGTTGCATTTTTTCGCTAGGCCTAGCTATTTGTATACTTACAATTTTGTTTTGTATTGATCGTTGTTCTTTATTTTTTTGGATATTTTTATATTGTGTTATTTAACTTTACCTGTTTACCTCTGAGCATTGCACAAGAAAAGACCAGTCTCGTTTTCTTTGTAATTTTCTTTTATTTATAGAAATTAAGGTATCCGATGTACAATTGAGCCTGAGAGCTCGAGATTTCCCGAGATGAGCTCGGTAGATTACGGAGCTTGAAATAAAATTTTCAAAAAGTCGCAATATTTTTTATCTAACATAATAAACAATAAAGAATAAACAATTGATGCATAAAGTCAGGCAATATTTTTTTTTCTTGATTTTAAAACGAGTTATTTTAACTTTTCCCCCTTACACTGATTGTGACGTTGTAGCAGCTTTACGTCATTTGCCGTTACATGACCTTATTTTTTTACCGCGGCGCTCATCCAATAACGTGAAGGACAAAAACCCTAATTTATAAAGTTTGCAGTGCACAAGTCACGTATTTCGTCGATAAATACTGAGTAGGTCGTTTTAATCATTGATTTCGTAGATATTGTGACTGTACATAACTTTAGGGTAATCTGGTAATTGTATGGCCCTATTCAATTAGTTCAATTTTTTGTATACCTAATTCCATGATACATACAGAGTGTTTCGGACTTAACATTTGTATAACGGCGTATTTGCTACTAACTATTTTAATAAGTACCATGCATACGGATTTCATGGTTAAAATGCTTGTATATGTTTATTATAATTATTGTGTTTAAACATCTCCTTGTTATTTTCCGTAAATCAAGTTAACAAGAGTCAAATAATGGAATTTCTAATTGTTGATTGAATTTTTTTTATCGGGATTCCAAACAATTTTCTTCTCTCGCATTTCATATTACATGTATGTGCATGAACGGTACATTTTTCACTCTTGTTCAAATCGCTGGATTTTATATTATTCAAATAATACTAATAGATACTGATTCCGACTGTATGCTTTAAAGTCAATTCGTTTTATTTTGCTGTTTACATAAAAGAGGCGCGTCACCATCCAATGAAATCAAATACTCAAAATTTGATTGACAGGTTCAGCCAGATAGCCCATGTCCGATGTTATGTGTGGTATTTGTACACAATCTTATCGTGTAAAAAATGCATGCTTATTACAACATCACAGTGTCATTTATGGTTGATTCATATTTGTTATAACTGTGTAAAGCATGTTGATGTATTGTGCATTCCACAATTGTACCGATACGGAAACATCGTAGTCAGACTTTATCGGCAGTGTCCATTTTAAAACTGACTTAATTTTTTTTGTTGAAAAAGAATACAACTTTGAGTAAAAGATAATACAATGTATATTGTTTTCTACGAGTTAAAGGTTTTGAATGAATTCTAATAAAACATTTCACACGGTTCTCGCACGCTTTATTCGTAACGCTTTACACACCTCATGTGAACCACAATTCACGACTTTGTTGTATTAGTAACAATATTTTTTGTGCAAACACTTTGCTGAATGAAAAAAACCTCAACAATTTAGATTTTTAATTATAAAATTATCAGTTTTTAATCGTAAAGGAAAAGAAAACAGAAATATTACCAGGTTATGGCAATATGCGTTGGATTATGAATGTGACAGCTGACGTGGGGGGGGGGATCGCGTGACGTCATGGTAATTGTAAAAAAAAATCTCAAAATAAAAAAAGATATTGATAAAGGTAAACAATTTATTTCAAAACATTATTTTTATTAAAATATGTTGGCAATTTTTATTTGGTAAATATTATTAATGATTACACATGTTTTCGTCAAAGAAAAGTAGTATTTTACCGTGCGTGATTTGCAGCGCTAGAGTTACTTCCCCATAGTGACTTGGTGGGAAAAAAATCTATTTTTAAAAACTACATACCCTTACCTATCAAACAAGTACATAGAATATATACCTTACCGGGCATCATTTTTTGGTCAATTGTACATCGGCTTCTGATTTAATTGAGTTACTTTGTTTGTCTATTATTTTTCTTTTAATCTAAAAGAAACCCTTTTTAGTAAAAGTAATAAGATTCAAACATTTCTAACAGCAAGCATAAAACATTTTGTTTTCCATTTCTGTTTTTACTGTAAGATATTTTCTTCCTCTTTTATTATGTATGATATAATTATGGCAATTTCCTCAGAGTTGACACTCACAAGAGCTAACCACATTTCCCATGAACTATAGCACATATTTTGGCAAGCTTGTGCAAGCACCTGTTCTGGTGAACATTGCATGAACAGGCCTCAGAGGGTGCATCGATTTACCCAAAAGGACCCAAAGGGAACACAAAAGGACCCAAAAGGAACTTTTAATGTTCATTAAATGCCATAATTTACAATATAAATGTATTAAATATTGTCTATTTGGGGGAGAGTTGTTTAAAAAATTGTTCTGAAGTGTAGGGTGTTAGATAGCCGCTATCTAAGCATGTTTTATTCATTAAAACATACTTAATTTGATAACGTTGCCTAGCTCTTGCCACATGGGGGCCACCCATTTTAAGAGCCAAAATTTAGTATTTTTGGAAAAACAAAAAGCCAAAGTTCCAAATTGTTAAAAACTGTTAGATAAAAAAAATACATTACAGAGGTAGTTAATTTTTTTAAATGTAAAAAAGAAACCTTTTTTTTTCTTATTAAAAAAATAAACAGTTTACATCATTATTTTAAAAGAAAGGTTTTTAAAAAAGAATAGCAAATAAATAATTTAGGTACAATAGAAATTATGTAAAAACAAGCACTAACATATACATTCACGCACCATAAACCACTTGCAACATGCAAAAAAAAATAATGATAATAATTTTAAAAAAAAACCAACAAACAAATAAGTCAAACGAACATAAATTATAAGAGCACTGAAAGGTATTTACAAAGCACACCTATTTGCCAAGACAAAACAAGCTCCAATATGCACAATCGTATATATGCAATATTAAGCACTAAAAAGTTCCTATATGCAAAACAAATAAACGGCTGAGTGTAATGAACATCAATTCTGTTAGCACTAAAACATATTTACAAGGTACGCCTATATGTCATAAAAAAAAAAAAAGGTGAATTTCTTGATAAAAAGTTAAATCGAACTTGGTCAATATTGCATGTGGACCAAACTGTTCTCGTCGCTTTTACACGACGTGCTACCAAGGCCCAGACTCAGTTTATCCAAGCATACAAATTTGAACCAAGACAATATACTAGGAACACAATTCAAATGACAATTCAATCTACTAAACATATTTACAAGGCACATCTATAAGCCATCGAAATTATTTCTGATTTGATTTCATTCTACAGACTCTTATGTGGATCAAACTGTTCTTATCGTTTTTAAACGACGCCCTACCAAGGCCCAGACTCAGTTTTTCCAAGCTTTTTTTATTGCTTTTTCTTCATCACTACCCACTTTTAGTCCAGATGGAAATCATAGCTTTATAATTTTCCTGTTTTTGTATGTAGTTGTAGTAACGTATGTGAAGCCAACTGAATTGGCGATGAATATCACTATCTGCTTCACTATCAATACGTACTAAAGAAAAAGCTAAATTAGAATTTCTTTACATCATGATTTATTTTAAAATTCATTATTTTTTTTCAGTTCAGTTCATTTAATATTAATTAAACAATCATTTTAATCCAAATCCTAAACAATTAAGATATGTTCCTATACTACTTCAGAAAGCCGATCTACAGCATTCATCTTCATTCATCTTTTATTTCCTCTATAAAGAGATACAGAATTAAGAATTAAGTTAATTAACACATTAATCTATGTACAATTCAGATAATGTTAAATGAATGAATGCTAGAATAATTACGAATTGAATTGACTGAAATAATTTGGGGAAGCCATATCACTAATCAGCTGTTAATATTAGAATTATTAAAACAACAAGGTAATCATCGTGTTGTTTTAAGAATTAATGGCACGTGTTTGGGTTGCCCTCCGCTATCCATATAATTATCTCATTATATTATAATTGATATTAATGGGTTATGCAGAGTCGATAATTTGAACTGTTAAATATCTAATGAGCTATTTCATTGTTGTGTATAAAGTTAAATAGGCTGACTTTTATAAATTCATGCCGATGATAATTATAATTTCATCATGCATTTTATATAATCTGAGTTTTTTATCTACATGTATCAATTTTAAGCAATGCCAATATTGGTTTAAACAATATTTTATTATGTAAAAAAATATCACATAATAGGATTGGGCAGCAGGCAATCTGCCTATTTGAGCCCTCTCCTTTAACAGTCAATTTGACAAACATTGATGGTACAATGTAACAATAGAATATAGTAGAGAAAAATAAAGGAAAAAAATAAAATAAAAATAAGTGGAATCAAAATGCCAATATTAGAATTGAATGAATTGAACATATTTTATTGATTAAATCAAACGGATTAGACACAAGTTCTAAATAACTTAGATAGAATAAGTATTCTCCTAATAATGAAATTTTATAAATATTGCCAGTAATAACGTTAGATATGAATACACATAAATATAATCAACCCAATTATGCACGATCATTTGATTGGATAAACATATAATTAGTAATTAGTTAATTACATTACCAAAAATAATTGTAATGAATTTTAAAAATCAATGAAAAATAAACACAGAAAAAGATCTTAATTGCAACATTTTTATTGAAATAAATATAAAATCTTTATAAAATCATTCCCAGTAATTCCTTTTGGGTCCTTTTGTGTTCCTTTTGAGTCCGTTTGGGTAAACCGATGTACTGGCCTCAGACGGAGAAGTATCTGCATATTATAATTTTTCTTTATTTTTTTTTAAATGAAAATTTTAAATGTATGAATATAAAATATTTCAATTGAAATTTCAATGCAATCAAGACCAAACAATTATTCTTATCAAGCTAAATAATGGAATGGTAATTTTTAACTTTTTTAAAACTTTTTTGTCACTTGGATATATGCCAATATATACTGTAGCATAATGTTAGAAGTGTTTTAGGACTTTCATTTTATCATATTATTTCAAATTATCATCATATTTTTAAAATGGAAATTGATAGATAGTTAGAATTAAGCTAAAAAAAATGTGTTAATATGGTAGGTTTTTAATATTTAGGTTAAACAGCCAGTGTTATGTCCAAACAATCATGTGTTCTGTTCTGGATGTATGGATGTGTGGTTACAGAGAAATAAGCAGTGTCCTGCATGTCGAACACCAATTACTCCTGGAAATCCGGTCAAAAAAATTGCAGGTACTTGCATTATTTAAACAATAAAATGCTTTCTTTGGTGATTCATTCGGGATATGAAGGTAGCGACATTGCAGGAAAAATACATAACCCGCAGTAGCGGGTTATAACGCGGGTTATGTTAATTTTTCCTGCAATGATCGCTACCTTCATAACCCGCATGAATCATCAAGGAAAGCATTTTATTCTTTATATTAACATCTCTCTTTAACTAATTAATAAATTGATTATGAAAAGTTAGTAAAATTCACTAAATTACTGTTAATGTACATACCATGTAAGTACGTAAGCTAAAAGAAACAGCCAAATCGTCTCTTGTTAGACTTTGAGTCTGGCATCATCATGATTATTTCGTGCAGTCCGTGAGTTTACTTAGGTCGCTGTAGAGTCAGACCAATCGTAAACAGGGCGTTTCAATTTCAGTCCTGTCACTTTCAGCCGCTGTAGATTTCGACCAATCGATAAATGGGGCGTGTAAATTTCAGTTTGCTGTTTCTATAGAGCTATGAATTCACTATATTTTTCCGTAAGAAAAAGAGGAAATTATACATGGTAGATGTAAATATAGCAAAATGATATCAAGTTCACATCCACATATCTCCAATTTTGAAATAATAGTTGATTTGATTGTAATTTTTTTGGTTTATGTAGTTACATTTAATCTGTACTGAAAGTTTTTTATTAAGTAAAAAAAAATAATTTGTAAATCCCACAGGTGGTTTAAGCCATGGTCCAGATGAAAAAGATAAAATGAGTAATCCAGAGCTAAGAAAAGCAAGATTTGATCTCCTCTTCAAAGAATATGAGGTAAGTATTGACTGTATTACAAAAGGCAGAGTGTGTGTTACAATACATATTAGATAATGAACAGCATGAACATACATGTATATATTAGCACAACAAGAATGTCCAAATCCAACATTTTAGGAGGAATTTGAAAGACTCTCTGGAGAGGTGCAGCTTCTCAGGACAGAGAATGAAGTGTTGCAGCAGCAGGTTCAGAAAAACAGTGGGACGAAACAACTGGGACCAAAAGAGGAGTCCAGATATTCTGACAGCTCCGGGGTACTAGTCCTAAATAAGAAGCTGCAGGATGCACAGAAAATCTATGAAAAAGTCAAGTCTGAGCTCAGTAGAGTTAAACAGGTATTAGATTTTTTTTTCAATGGGAAGAAAGTTTATAAGTATATTTATCAATTATTTGTGTAAAAAATAATCCATGTATTGCTGTTAAAGTTGGGTTTTTTTACGTGTAGAAATATGAATGTTTGTTTTCTTTCTATAATAGGAAAACAATTCACTGAAAGATGAGAACATAAATCTGAATAGGGAGAATCAGAAGCTGCGACAAGAGATCGGGAACAGATCTCCTCATAGGTAATCTAACAATGTGTTCCATATCACAGGCAAATAATTGTATTGCTTAGATTCTGCTGGGTATACATTATTGTGTGATAGATATAAAGTGCAATTTAGTATTAATTTTCCTTTAATTAAATTCTTTTATTTAATCGTCTACTTAGCGTAGAAAGAAAACTGATATCTTTTGCAATACATGTACTTACAGTGATGTCTTTTTTAAAATTTATTCATACAAATAGTTATCTGGGCAAAAATCTATCATCTGCAAAGCACTTATATTATAATTGAATACCTGTATTAACACACTCGTTTACATTTTGATGTTATTTTATTTCACAGGTATGGCAGATATACTGTAGCAACACTAGAGGCAAAGATCCAGACTTACGAGAAAGAGGTTGGCCAGCTAAACAAGGCTCTGGAGAAGAGTGACAAACTGATTGAGGAGCTGAATGAGGAGCTAGACACCTACAGAAGTAAACCCAAATCCGACTACTCCTCCCAATCCAGACACTCCACACTATCCGGAAAATCCAGCCTCGAGGACTTGAACTTGAGGACCTCTTCTTTGTCTAGTAAACGGTCCCTCGAGGAACCACTGTCCTCCCAGCATGGTTTGGATGCGGATCTTCCCTCAAAGCGACAGCTGTTCTCGGATGACAGAGAGTATAAATCTAGTCACAGAGATTACTTGAATGGTGAGTTTTATAGCTCCTCTGATCTGCATGATTATAAGGGAAATGAAAAAAATGGTGCTGGAAAAAACTCTAAAAGGGTCACTTTTGATTTGCCGAAAAACGAAACTGTGTCTTTTGACTTGGAGATGCCTAGCCCATTAAAAGGAAACCGAAACAGTTCTAATGGAAGGTCGCCATCCCCCATCAAAGGTGTTTTAAAGAATGGCAAGAAGTCCAGTATGTCAAATGGTGACGAGAGTCTGAGTCTTTCAAAGCCTGAGTCTCTGGACGACAGTTACCAAGATGGCAGAAGAGGGAAGACAGCAGTAACAAGACTGGAAGATGAAGATGACTTTTACTTATCCAAGTATTCCAGGGACTCTAAAAGCACTAAAGACGACAACCACAACTACAGGTACACATCTGGAAGGTACAACACTGACCCCGTACAGAAGAGTGAAAGTTTTGACTTGGATTATCCCGCCAAATCCAGGAAAAGTGACCTTTATGACCATGTGTTGGATGATACAGAAGCAATTCAGTCCGAGCTGGATGATCTAGATATATCTATTACCCCGGATTTTACTGATTGCATGAAGCTACTGAACAGAGCTGAAAAGAAAGTTAGCTTGGGAACCCAACCAAGTACATACTCCAATTCCAGGAAGGACAATTACAAAGATGATGAATATTTGGATGATTACAGGATGAAAGACACTTACAGGTCAGATCCATTGTATCCTGACACCAAATCATCCGATCCGGGCAGACCTCAATCCGACAGCAAATATACATCAAAGTATTACACCTCCTCAGAAGACTATGTCCCTAGAAGCAGTGCTCTGCGATCAGAGATTCCCTCTACAAGATATTCCAGCAGTTCATCTGCCTACACCGACATTCCAACATCAACCTTAGAACCGTCCAACTTGCCAGTTGCTTCTGGTGGTGGATACTCGACCATCTCTGGTTCCAGTATATCTACATACAAGCCCAGTGCTATAGACTCTATGAAAACCTCAGATTGGGATACCAAGACCAGTGACTACAAGTCCTCAGTCAGTGATAGATATACAGTTCCTGGAGAAAATGACAAGTTTGGCGTTGACCAGTATTCCTCATCAAAAGACAGTTTATCCCATAATGACCGATTTGGTGTTCAGAGTGACCTATCAAGCAGATATAGCTCTAGTACCTATTCATCGACTTTAAATTCCCTTCCGCAGACATCTAATAGAATGGGAAGTTCTGATGACATATCCACACCAACCAAATTGTCCACTCTCCGTCCATTGTCTCAAAGCGGTTTCAGTCGCAGTCCATCCGTTGACAACCTTTTCATGTCGTCCAAATCTTCCACACAAGGAAGTAAATTTGCAACAGCAGAAGACATTCCAACCAGCACCTACAAACCAAGGTTAAGTCTGCAAGGGTTTTCATCCAGCTTGGATTCTTCTGGTAAATACAAGCCTCTAGGAGAAAGGCAAGGTATGTCCAGTCTGTCCTCTTCATCTGACACTGGGTCTGGATCCAGTCGGTTTTTAGCCTCGTCCCTGCCACCAAAACCCGTAAGAACTAGGTCTCAGTCAGACATGGGTACCTCTGTCTCTGCGCTCAACTCTGCTTCCTATCAGCGGGCCAAGGGTAATGCACCATCTGCAAGTTTTGAAACTTTCACCACTGAAAGCACAGTCACTGCACAGAGACCGCCATCCTATCCTGTCTCCTCATCCTCATATCCATCAGAGCCATCTTCCACCGCTCACCCTCCGCCTTTTATGGAAAATAACAAATACACCAGCTCTTTTGTTCCCAGACAAGATGCACTGGATGCTGTTTCTACTAACAAATTTACTAACTCCACAAGTATTGTTAGTGCACGGGGGCCAGTCAAGGCTAGTTATTCTTACACTGATTTCGATATCGGGGTTAATCCCAGAAACAAGTCAAACATTTCTGATCTTCCACTGTCAAACAGACTTCACACTAGATCAAACAGTGTCGATTTTCCTTTAAATAATAAAGATTCAGAATCTTATACCACCAGTCAGAGGTTCGCGTCTTACGATGATCAGTATTCAACTGCTGGTGCTTCTTACAATATCGATAACAGACCTGTGCATGCCTTTGATAGAGATCTACATAGCTATGACACAAATGCCGCAGCAAATTATGTATCTGCAAGCTTACCTAATTCTGTATCATTGACAGGTGGTTCGACCCTGGATGACCCAAACAAGGGAAGATACAATTCCTCTTCGTACATGACATCATCCCAGACCTCTGTCACCTCAAGCATTACTTTCTCCTCATCATCTCATTTATCCACAGCCCCATCATCATCATCCACCTCCATGCTGCCCCCAACATCCACCTACACTTCATACCAGGTCTCCAAGTCCCTGGATCCGATACGAGAGTCCAGTGCCAAAGGCAACAGCTACCTCTCCAATACATCCACCACAGGCGACATATCGCGCTCAGACTCTTTCTTACCGGAACCCAAGAAGAGGCTGTTCGATTCCAACGACGACCTTGATATGTCACTGAGCCCGATTAAAACTACAAGAAAGACCGACAAGTACTGAGGACTTGGGAGTAGTTGTTGAAAAAGCTAGTACAGTCATATTTTGGTGCTTATTTGAAATCCATGTAAACCTAACGTGTTTGTATGCAATTCTATGCAAAGTTGAAAAGTTTAAACATTCCAAATGACAGCACTTTGCTAGAATAATTATTTTTTTTTTTATTTATTTATCCCTGTAATTTTGATTATTGACTTCCAAGTTTTAGTTTGATTTGCAGCAGTGCTGACAAATGCCATTTTGTTTAGTTTCAGTATTTTTATGTAATTGAGTTTAACTGATATATCAGTGAACATGTACCATCTTATTGCATTTAATTTTAGTCTTTCTAGATTTCATGTCCGCCATGTGCATGATTTCTAACAAAGAGAAGCATTTAAAAGCTGGCAAGTTTGCTTGCAGCTATTGTTATCTTTGCTGTGTTTCTTTCAACAGTTGTTGCTTGGAGCTCAACTTTTTTATGTGTAGGTTGTTGTTTTTTTTGTTTTTATAGAAAAATCAGTTTTACTTTAGTATTTAATATTTGTGAGCTGGTAGAAAATAGATCATTCACATGCCTTGCATTGTTTGTTTTAGACAACAATTTTACATAAGAAACTCATTTACTACTGTTGTTTTTTTTAAAAAGATATTTGATAGAGAGTTTTTGTATGACTGTTGACAGACAATATGTCCCCTACTCTCATGAATTTTAAGCTCTGCTTTTGGGTTTTTTAACTTCAGTCTGAATTCCAATTTTACAACGAAAAAGACTACTCTTTGGAAGGATATATTTTCTTGTAAAATAGATAAAATAGTACATCTATTCAAAGTAAATCTGAAAAGTTTCACTTGCTAGAACTGAATCATTTCTAAATGTTTTTTAGAAACAATATATTTTGATAAATAACAATATTGAAACTTTCCGGTACATATATGAATATATATTTTTTTTTCCCCCCTGGATTTGCAGAATTTACATTATGTAGAAATATTCACATTTACCAAAACCTTTTTGATAGGAGTATTAAGGTAGTTTATATAGAAAAAGATATTGTTTACCAAATTAGATATTTTCACTCAATTGCTAGATGATTTACACTGATTCTGTTGTTGATTTAAGTGTTTACATCTAGAAAAGATGTCTTTTTTTTTTTCATTAACTCAAGTAACAATGTGTTCATTGTTCTTCATTGTAATATTGGGTTGAATACTGTAGATTCCTTATTTTACGCGAGTACTTAATTCCGCAATTCAACATTATGCAACATATCGTGGTATAAAAGATCGTGAACAGCGAATTTTTTATTATTAATTTGAAATAGTTTACATCTGCCCGAAAAATAGAAGTGAGATTTTAAAATCCTCAAGATTTGCTTCGTGCGATTTAACGCGGATATTAATTCCTCGCATTAAATTTGGAATCTACAGTATTCTTTGTGTTAGCTTATTGCACAGATTTGTGTATCTGGACATGACCAATCATTCAATCCCAAACCAAAGAAAAGTTTTAATAACCAGTCTACGCATTACAGTACATTTACACGTGATTTCACAATGAGAATATTTCTTGAATCTTAATGATATTTGGTATTAGGTCCAGAATGTAACGAAAAGCACATCTGTATAGCTTTAAATAAACTCCGGAGTTTATAATTCTAAATTTTTCAATTCAAAATATAAAAATGAGTATGCAGCACTGAAAAAAAAAATTAAGAGAAAAAGGGGAAAGGGGGGGGGTGGTCTTAAATTGTAAGCAGAAAATAAATAGATATGATTCTCATTTACCAAAGCCTCTATCTTCACTCTCTCTTCTCCTTTCTCTCTCTGTCCTCCCCTTCTCCAATAGATATAAAATTATGAATGTACTTTAACAATTTAACAAGATTTTGTCAAATTTTGAGTAATTTTGCATTGTTTGAATGAAGTATATAACATAGTTTGTATCTCACTGTCATGCCAGTATTATGTTTGTACAGTTCACCTGTTAGATCTTGTATATTAATACTTAATTTATTATTGCTTTTTACAATATTTTATGTAGTAAATAGATTATAACACAGACTTCCTTCTTCCTGCTTACTTGTTCAGTTTCAGAGGGTTACTGAATTCTGATGTATTTGATATCTAAAAATGAATTTATCCTACAACATTAGGATCAGTATATTACATGTAATTATCCCAGTCATATACAGATGAGCATTTAAAATGAATGTTCATTTCATGTTGAAAAATATTTCATGGAAATATTTACCAATAGTTTTCCGTTGGCTTAATTTTGACAATCAAATGTACCAGTATTTTTTCATGGGTTGATTTTGACAAACTTTTGACTTTTCAAAATTAAAAATTTCAACAAAACTTACTCAACAGAGAAGTTGCAGGAAAGAATATCAACCCTTCGTACTTTCTTATAAATTTCGCTTTTATAGTGAACAGATATGATTTTCACAACAAATATTTTCTTGTAAATTTTGAATTTACTGGGTGGCATTAAATTTAAATTTTAATTAATGTGACAGAAACCTCAACAATTGAAAAGCATTATATAAATAGTGCCTGTTTGGGAGGATAACTGTTGAAATTGACACCCCAAGTAATCCATTGTCAACCGACGCGAAGCGGAGGTTGACAATGGTTTTCGAGGGGTGTCAATTTCAACAGTTACCCTCCCAAACAGGGACTATTTATTTTATTATACTGAATGTCTTCATTTTAAAGAAAATTTTACTGCTTTTTATACAGAAATAAAGTGAATTATACGGCGAACCGTACGCGCATAATTTACGCCCATGTAACAATTCGTTGTCTTACCCGTTGCCAAGTGTGTTGCTAACGCTGAGGGTAATAGAACGGATTACCATCTGCGTCTAAACCAATCAGATTTCAGTATTTAACATGAAAGTATAATAAAACATTTTGTCAAACCTATTTAAAACACAAGACAATGTAGACCTACTTTTATTTGCGTGCGAGTAAATTCGCTTATTGCGTGGACCCTGAGGTCCACGCAGAAAATATATAAGCGAGGTTAAACCGGATGCTATGGGAAAAATTCAGCCTGCGCAGGAGCTAGCCTGGTTCCTGTGCGTAATGGGTAGCTCAGGGAACCAGGCTAACACGTTTATCTGAATCGGATCGGAATTCCGTGCCATATGCACATATAAGTTCAAAGGCGCTGTAATTGTAAAGTTGTCGGTAAACACTCACTCACTGTACAGAAACAAAGTATTCCTTTTAAAAAAATGATTGGCATGTGATATGAACTACCAGTATTATGAAATAAGTTAATGTTATGCCGAAACTACAACATGCATCAAATAGCATAATTTGCAATGTTTTGTTGTTTTCCGAATACACATGTAACTTAACGTAGTCGAGGCTAGAGAACTTCCCGATTAATTTGTTTTAAGCATTTAATTATGTCACTATAAAAGTTTGAATCTCAAGAAAAATGCATCAAAATATGAAATTTTTAATTTACACAAAGCTGTCACTGCATAGTTAACAAAGTAGTGCGAATCGTAATGTGTGCGCAAATAGTAGAATTCACCGAATGCCTGATACTATACATGCAAACTTCATTCATAGATAGATCAAAATTATTTTAGAAGTATGAATCCTTTAAATTCTGAGATAAAAAGTCAGGGCTATACATACATGTATACGTAATACAATGTTAAAAGCAGAGGGCTAGAGTCGGTGGAATCTCTGATAATCTACAGGCTTTCACGTTTTCGTTGTAAACGCATGCAAATGGTCCACGTTTTGTAGTCCTTTTTTTAAGGACAGCAACTTGTTTAAAGTCGCATAGATTTATAAGGAAATTGCGAAATAAGGCGTATCAAGGTTTGGACGTCTCCTCTCAACTTGCGTGACAAAGCATGATGGAAATCATTTTATTAATAAAATGAAATTATATTCATTATTCAAAGGACCATGCTATTGTATGACTTTCAAGAGTACGCTTTCAATTAAACTATTGGATATAAATTTTATTGTAAAAAATAAAGTTTATGATGATTTTTGGACATCTAACAAACTAATGTCTCTTAGACTCGTATAAATTATGCCGTTTGCTAGTCAAAAGGTACACCTTTAATTTTAATCGAGGAATTAAATAAACACCAGCAACATATGAATGTTCATGTATGGACACGCATAAACCATTTATTGAGCATTACGAGTTAAGTTCATCCTTTGTTAATATTTATCACCAAAATCCTTCGAATATGGTTCAAACATGTAAAACTTCCGGTCCAGTCTATCTTGAGCATTTCCTGTTTTTTTTGTATTTTTTTAGAAAGCATGCAGTCTGTATATCCAAAATCATTTAACGTAGCCAGTATGTAACATGGCAACATTTAATATAAAAGAACTAGATCTTCAGTTTTAAATGTTACATTCATATTGCTCATTTTTCCACACATCTTGAGGAAACAAGAGTGAAGTTTCACTTCTCATGTTCCTTTAGAAGATCACTTATAAATACATTGTATATAGACGTAGTTCACACATAAACTGGTATTTTCCCAAGGTCTGTTATTTACTTTATTAAAATACAATAAAATATAACCCTTATTCCCTACACGTACTATAAGTTCTTTTCTAAGGAAATAATATAAGGCAGCAAAACTATTGTGGCTCCTTTTGATCTATAGATATTTACATTTTTCAGTGTCACCACAAATCGATGTCGTAACGTTTAGTCCAATACATGTCATCAACGACAATTTTTTTGTTTATCCAACTTTCCTAGAGAAACTGCAAAATTCTTATGTTCAGCTTTTATGTGCAGACAATCTATCTTATATAAAAAGAACAATGTGTATATTAAAACTTATTATTATTTGTATATTCATGTTTATAAAGTGGCATATAGGTTCGATGGGCCAAGTGTTTAAAAACACGCCATTTTAATAAATCATTTACTTACTTACTGACTCACTTATTTTTAAATCGTACGATGTCTTAAATTCTACATGCATGTATAATAAGGTGATCAAATATGGTCGAGCCACGGGCATCTGGCGTTATATATTTTTCTCATAATAAAAAAAATACTCCGCTTTCCTACAGTGTAATAATACACTTATTGTATTATTAGGAAAGCGGAGTATTTTTTTTTATGAGAAAATTACATATCGTCAGATGCCCGTGGGTTGGGCGTGATCAAATCTATCATAAAGTTCTTCGGGCTTAATTGAATTTGATCATCCCGACTGTATTTGATCACCCCATAATGCTCAGAGAATCAATTCTCTGTAGTGCTAGATACCTACATATGTAGATTTGCTATTTTAGGTATTAAAAAACGCCTTTGAAATTAGTTTTCTCAAATACACATAACAATAGCACAAATCACTGAAAAAGTTCATTTTTTATCCTTGAGCAAAAAAAATGTAAATCGTACTTTTACTTTAGGCAGAAAAATCAAGAAACCGCGTATTTTAGTTTTAAAATATTTCAAAACCTACATTTTGAACAATGCTGTATAATTGATCTTTGTATTATTTTTCTTTCTGTAGCGTACTAATGTGAAACTGATGTTTCTTTTCTGTAATGGCAAAGACCCGAAATTTTTACTTAATCATCACTAGTGCTCAGACTTCAAGCACATTGGATATCAAGATCAAATCAAACGGTCAAATTTTTACCTCGGTCAAATATTGAAAACCTTAATTCTTCTAAAACCTATGGTCAAATTATTTTGATACATTTTGATGACGAGGCTTTGGTAATTTAAAATTTGAATTATGCAATTTTATTTTAGAAACCACCGCAAATTTTCGTATTAAAAGGTAATTTACAAGCACTACTCTTATAATTATGTTACATCAGAATGTACTGTAATTTACTATTTTAAATATAGTTCAATTTCGTTAAGCTAACAGTACAAATCTTTGTTATATTTTTAAAATTAAAATTTTGATAATGCAAATTAATTCCATTTTACACTCTGCAGAGATGATATTAAGGTTGTAGGTTTGAAGGAATGAGGTCAAAAAGTGTTAGATAAGATTTTTTTAAAGTATATGTCCCAAGAACAAAATACTAAATATTTAGTAAAAATTAAATTAAAGAGAATTTGTCTACTACCTTAATATTGTAATTTAAGCGATCACAACACTGAGCTATCTACAATGAAATTTAAAGTGCCCCAAAAGTGTAATGTAAGTAATTAGATATTCGAAGAAATCTTTGAATGGAAAATTCATAGGCCCTAATATTTTTCAAAAATAATTTTAAATTTTTATATATTTTTGTTATACAGTCATTGTTCAGTATCGACTGTGCAAGGGAATATACCGGTATATAATTGAAAAAAGAAACCTTTGTTATGGTTAAAAACAAAAGAAATTATGAACTTACCTTATTCCTCTATATACATGTACCTTAATTAGAATAGTCAAGTCCCTGAGATATATTGACATTCAAAAAAAAAAATTCATTTTTCAAAAATAAAATTCAGTTTCTTAATTTGTTAAACTAAAACATTTGGGGAGTTCTTCACGAATGGCAACACAGAACGGTATACATGTGTTATAAACAGCTGCAACTACGGTATTTAAAAAACAAACTTTTTTTTATCAAATATTCTTACTTTTTACCTGGTTACCATAGAAACGATTGTCAATTTTTATCTGTAATAATAATTGTGTTTTTTGGAATGAAATAATTTCTTTTTCCTGTTTCTTTATCTTTTCTTTTCTGTTCTTTTTTTTATCAGCCAAAAGATTTATATATTAAAAAAAAAATTAGTTATACATATTAATATTGTAAGGAGACATGGTTGAGGTTTGAGTTGAAAATTCTAAAGAAATGTTTGAAGACATTCCCGACTTTTAGCAACGAGGACGAAAGATTTTCAAATGTTGTAAAATTTATGGCTGTAATTTATTGCTTATAATGTGAATTTAATCTGCGCTTCCAGTTTGTCAACATGACAGACATATGATCAGAATTTAGTTGCATTAAATCATCATGCACTATGTTAATTGCTTAAGCACTGTCTTAGACTTAAGTACCCTTAATGTTACCAGCCCCAGGAATGTATGTGTCTAGAAGATCCCATTTGAAATCATATCTTCGTTTACCGCTTGATGCTGTGTTATTTCCTTGTCTTTTTTATGTGAATAATATGTTTAAAGTGGCATATCTATGCTTACTGTTTTTTGATATTATACTTGGAAATGCACACATATATCACTATAAATAAATAAATTACTTACTTACTTACTTACTTAATAAGCTAAATATGTCGTACTTAATGGATGTTATTCTAAGGTGGTATGGGGCAGCTCCATATTATAAACAATTAAGTTGAGTATATTTTCATAAATGTTCTTTCCCGAAATTGTTACCTTACATGCAGCGTAGCGCAATGCTTAGAGCGTTAACTACGAATTTGTAAGTCATGAGTTTGAATCCCGCTGGGATTATCATAATTCTTACCCCCCCCCCCCCCAAAAAAAAATCAACATTTTTTGGTCAAATATTGTAAAATTTGAAAATTCTATACCGGTGAGAGAATTTTTACTATTATGTACTTTATCCACATAAATATCGACTGCACCTTCAGTAAGAAATGGATTTTTTCATCATACTACTACAATAGAGTTGTAAACTGCTGTCTACAGATTGATTTTGAATAACGCATTTAAAAGTATTGAAAATGTAGAGGATAAATTCCAATCATTTTTTACGCATACACGTGAATTGTTTATGATTATGTCTGAGAAAATATTCCTTTCTTCTTACATTAATAACCCGATTACTTTAAAAATACCAATAATTACCAAAAAAGGGTTTCTTTTAAACAGCTTATCTTTCTGACAAAATTTGGGTCTGTTTTCCAAATGAGTTAAATACGGCATATATATAAATATATATATATATATATATATATATATATATATATATATATATATATATATATATATATATATATATATATATATATATATGGCTTTAAATAAATAGCGGCTGTTAGATACCGTTTGTTTCAAAGTGGCTTAGTTGTCATGGTTAAAACGGCTAAAACGGGGGGAAATAGTTTGAGGACAAATCGTATGCGTTGACAGCAATTCCGGATATTAAAAAGAAGTAAGTACATGTAGTGCAAAAAAAAATTAATTTTTCAATTTTAGAAGGGAAATTCCCATTGTAATCTCCCGACATTTGTATGCGTTGAGACGTACATGTATGTTTAACACATATTTAAATTAGATGAAATTTAATATTTGTAAAATCTCTCATTTCTGTAGACTTTCCATTTCTTTGGCGCACATACACTAATCGTATTTATTGCAAATTATCCTCGACAGGTTGCGAAATACTTGTATACATTGAATACATTGTATTCATCTTTTACACGCAGACAATATTTATTGTTCAGAAAGTTAACATAACTGTATCGTATTAACTCTTAAATCAAAATAAGGGATGCAACCTCACGAGTTTCAATGGAATCTTTATACTTATATACATGTATGTATATTTCATTTTCAATCATATCTTTGTTTACCTGTTGACGCTTTGTTATTTTCTTTTTTTCATTCATAATGTGTTTCAAGTGGCATATAGGCCCGAAGGGCCGGGTGTTAAATCTATGCTTATTACTATTGATATTCCATTTAAAATTATGTACACGTCACTATGAAAAATGTTAATCACTTAATTACTTACTTACTTACTTACTTACATAAAGTATCTCCAACACAACGGCATGCGTTGTGTTACGTCAAATACTCCAACTGGCTGAATCTGTAAAAAAGTCGACAGTTAGTCAAACAATGGAACTACGATTTGTTAAAACAATATCTCACGCTTTCAAGATAACAAAGAGTTTTTTTTTCTATTGTGTGACTATAACAACGGATTTTCATTAAACAATAAAATTTGGAAATTGTGTTTTAATAAAAGCGATCACAAAAAAAGTTCACGGAGTAAAACCTTATTAGGCCTAATCAAATAAGACTTCATCTGTATTCTATTAATTTAGTCTGTAAAAAATTTTGAACAAGGGATATATCATAAATTTTAATTTAACCCCCCCCCCCCCCATTTTTGTTTAATCCATGAAACTCTACATCGTCGGATACCCACGGGTGATCGCGTCTTTTACTTATCACCGGGTGACCGCGTCTTTTACTTATCACCGGGTGATAAGTAAAAGACGCGATCACCCGTGGGTATCCGACGATGGAAACTGTAACGCTATAAACGGACATAAGTGTTCATATTTGAAAATCGCAATGATCCGCTCATTAAAATCTAAAAGAAATAATGATTAAAACAAAAACGAAAATTAAGTAGAAGAGAAAACGCTTTTTTAAAAAAAGGATTGAAAAATTTTCCTATTCAGTTTAATTTGTACATTTTATAACTGCGATATGAATGATAATTATAACTGTTGCCACTATATTTTTAAATGCCATTTATTATGAACAACCAATAATTGCAAATCGTGATCACGGGCACAAAAGCTGATTTTGTCACATGATTTTGTTCTGACATAGTAAATTGTCTTTTTTCAGAACTTGTATTATTTTCCGAATATAAACAATAAAAAGTCACTCGATGCGTTAATATGATGCCATGGTAACGGTTACGTTTTCCAGGTTTAAATAAAACGCATCACAGCTGAATATTCGTCATTTTGAAACAGCAGACAAATCAAATGCACGTAAGTTATAAACAGTTTATATAAATATTTGTATTAATATAAGTCGACAAAGATTTGTTGTTTTGATTTCTCGTATTAAGTAAAATGATATGAAATGACATTATTTACGTGACGTAATTAACACTTAGACAAGAAAACTAATAAAATGAATATTTTGCTGTATACATGTACATGTTTATATATTTTAGTGTATGCACAAGAGTAAATATTTTCATAGCCTTAATTATTTAGTATAAATTTGATGAAGTGAAAAGGGTTTGACGCTTACTTGGTTCTTCAAACAATAAAATGTTTTCTTTGGTGATTCATGTGGGTTACTCAGTATGAAGGTAGCGACATTGCAGAAAAATACATACCCGGCGTTTTTATAAATTATTGTACACCAGTACGTTAGATTAAAAAAAAATAGCCAAATTGTCTTATGTAGGAATTCGAGTCTGACATCATCATGTTTATTTCGTGTGGTCCGTGATTTTTCTTGAATTATCATATTTTATTGTATACAACACATACAAAAGGATTACGAACAAGTTCGAGCAACTAACGATCTCTTCACTGTAAATTGTAAATTATAAATGTAAACATTACAAAACTGTCATTGAAAACTATTCAAAGCAAATGTACACAACACCTGCACAATCATAATATATTCTATAGTCTGATAATGAAGTATAATATTAACATTTCTTGAATATACGTTTCAACATAACAAAAAGTACAGTTGTTTAATTTGGTAGGTGATTTTTTTTCTTAGGGTGCTGAAGGTTTCGACCGATCAAAAACTGATTAAGAACAGGATTGTGTAGATTTCAGTACGTTATCATAACGCCTCCAATACTATCTTTTTTTAAGTCCACTAGGGGGTTTTATGGAGTGTTATGATATTTGATTTATTTAGATCCTCGAGATCTGTGTTCCATCATCCCCACACTTGGCGGGTGCCCTAGCCAAGCTGTTTCCGGAATGTCTCCTCCTCTACCTGGGGAGTAGCCCGTGTCCCAGTCTGTATAAAAGAGGAGGCAGAAAGACAGCTTCCAAATGACTACTCTTTTATTAACTTAATACAATAAATATCAATATTAATTACAATGAAATTTATCAACATTAATATCTATTACAAAAATCGATCTCTGAAAATAAAATATTAGTTGAACCCTCTGAATCTATTAACTTTACTTTAGAGAATGCGCGCCAGCGTTATAATTTATCTTACCTGTATAAAAGAGGAGGCAGAAAGACAGCTTCTGGAGAGCTGTGTTTCCCTCACCCCCATCTTATACCCCAAGGACACTGCGCTACAACATTCTCCTCCTAATAAGTAAATGCGATCAAGTGCATAATAATGATCTGACGCACCGCGGTCAGTAGTAGCATTTCATTTAGATTTCTGACCCGGCGTCGACAGGCTCATCACTGGACTTAATGACACATTTCTCCATGAACATAAATAAACACACGCTATCTATCTAACGCATGTACTAAAGTACATGCGTTAGATAGATAGCGTGTGTTTGTTTTCTAATATAAATGGTACAATGTGGTGTAGATTTATACATTGGCCCATCATAAAAATTATTTTCTCGAAGATATCAATGTTTTGTTTTTTGTTTGTTTGGTTTTTTTTTGTTTGTTTGTTTGTTTTTTGTATTTTTTTTTTGGCTGGTTTTTTTTTTTAAAGTGGGGAGGGGCGGGTTTATTATATTTATCACTGATTTTTTTTTTCGGGAAGAGGTTGTTCTATTATACTTTCCCCTCAGTTTTTTTTGTGTTTTTTTTTTTAAAGATTGATACGTATGAAAAAAATGCTGATGCTGGGCCTCTTTAAATCGTACTGCAAAAGTTATAAAAAATTTTAAATGTTTTAATTCATTCGACATCTGACTTTAAGATTTTTAGGAGCTGAGTAAACCTTGTTTACCTTCAATTTTTTGGAAAATATTTTTGTGTTTTCTTCCTTCTCTTTGCAAATAAACTTTTATTACTTGGAAAGCACCTTTAAAATTTGGTTTTAATTTCAAATTTAGCGACATGAAAAGGAAAAAGTGAACCGGATTTTGTCAGATGTTTCATTTTTTAAAAATCATTATCATTTTTATTTTTATTTTATGAGGGTATGTCACATTAATCATTCGTTTTGTAACACTTCTTAACGCATGCGTGGATAAGAACATAGGTCGACCGCGCGATAGGACATGGCAAAATAAACCCACCCAAATGGATAAGTACATGTATAAGATCCGTAACAAGGGTGGTTCTAAGCCATTTTACTGTTATGGATACATGTAATTAGCATAAACGTTGCATTGAATCAAACAATATATCAAGAGCAGGCAGAAAATGGTCTAGTTTTTTCACCATCTAAATTCAAGGTTTAGCTTTTTTTAAAGTAGACCTATTAATTTAAGAAATGTCAGATCCTAGATAATACAGAAAGAAAAAACCCTATCGTTTAGTGTTAACAGTGACTTATACAGGTTGAACTGACCGGGTGTGTTATATTAATGTAAATGCATATTTTTTATTGTAAACGATACACAGTTCATCAAATGACTTAAGAAGCATGAAGTGTATTTAAAAAATGTAATTAATTTATTGAATATGTTGCACATGCCATGCTATGGGGGGGGGGGGGGTCCAGACCCCACCCCTGTAAATTCAAATTTCTTGAATTTACAACATTACATTACCAAAAATTATGGATCAGGAACCTATTGATTTCTCATCGGACTTTAAAATCTTTTAATTTTACCGGATCTACACCTAAATATGCAAGGCTTTGGAACCCCTTGCAAACAATTTAATGATCGGCTTATAATGGACCCCCCCCCCCCCCCCTCCCAGATAGGAGGTTGATCCTGTGTCAATCCGCGGCTGCAAACGTCATTTGAGGAAAGCCATTACTATGCTCCCTTTTGATGCTATCGATAGTTGCATTAATTTTATGAAATTATTGAGGCAAATACATATTAAAATTTGAATAACTTCAAGCCATTCATATAGCTCAGCTAAATTCAGGGACCTTTTAAAAAGCTTACGTACAGGCAAAAATTAAATGACACAAATGTTAGATCCCAAATTTTGCCATGTTGACAGTCGTGTATATCATTTGAGATGTGTCGAGTGTGGGATACATCCCTACCTAGGACATGTGCACGTGCATATCAATCAATCTACATGTATAGAAGTTAGAACATATGCACTTAAATAGTATATAGATAACATGCGTTTTGTTATTGCCAAAAGAAAATTGCTGCAGCCAGGGAGGAGGGGGGAGGGGTGTGACATATTAAAGAAAAGCCAGCCATAAAAAAACTGTAAGGCATAGACACAGCGCACATTGGGCCCAACGTGACATTTTTCGGCATTTATCAATAAACTATAAGGTAAACGTATATTGCAGAGCTCTGATTGGTAGATATTTTTATACCTATTGACACAGATAAGCAGGATTCATGGCAAGTCAGGCAGCATTCATGAGCGCGGATGTATTTTGATATTGTTCCCGTGTTTTAAAAGGTGCACGAGATGGCCTATAACACTTTTGGGGACTCAAGGTATACCCTGAAAAATCTATTGGAGATTCCGGAGTTGCAACATCCCCCGATCCTAAACGGGCGTGAGTATTAAAAGCATAAAATTACGTGTTAACATATCTCTCTTCTCTCTCTCTCTCTCTCTCTCTCTCTCTCTCTCTCTCTCTCTCTCTCTCTCTCTCTCTCTCTCAGATGTCTTTTATATTGTTTTTCCTCTCTTGTTTTATTTGAAATTTGAAACGTTACATTAGTATTATTATGAATATAAAACAATGCAGTTTCAATTATTATTTTTAATTACTGTAAATTAAATGCAAGGAATTAATGTTGGTCATTACACTACAATATGTATTATTTTTCCCCACATATTATAATAAAACTGCTGGGGAAAAACTTTGTACTTAAAAAAAAAAAATAGCAATGAAAAAAGTTGATTGGTAGGATACTATATCTGGCTCAACCTATGTGTACATAATGTAGAAATATGATTAAAGTTATGCATAAAAAATATCTTTTTTTCCAAATATGCATGACAATGCCGCAATTTCAATAGATGTATAATTTAATACTTTATTTTTGATTTCCGAGGAAATATTTTTTTTCTCCATTTTGCAATTTAAAGCCTAAATCGTTTAATTCCAGATTTGGATTCAAAGAAAACTGGAGTTTCATCTGGATATGGGATTCCCTCTGCCTTCCTTGGTCCTACCAATCTTTGGCACAATGCCAACCAGATTGACGGACAAGGAAATGGAGAGTTCAGTTTGCAGTATATGGACTTGGATGAATTTCTCTCTGAAAATGGAATTCCTTCATCAGAATTGAATACTGTCAATAATCAATGTGCTCAAAGTCCACAGGAACCAAAACTAGGTAAAATTATTTATTTTTTATGCATTCATTAACTTAATCTTTTTGAATTTTCTATGAACTTTTTTTTTTTGCTTGGTCAATTAATATTCACCCTTTTAAGACCATTGATTTGTTGACTTTTGAAAATGTTGATGACTAGTCATTTTAAAAATGAACTCAAACATGACTTAGAGCAAATGACTTTGGGAGCATTTTATTCACTAATTAATGTTTCAATTTTAAAGTTTTAGCAGTAAGGTAAAAAAATATTTCAAGCTTTATATATGTTTATGTAATCAATGGGGACAAAAATTGTACAACTTTCAACATGTCAACAATTATAAATAGCAAAACATGTACATAACAATGATTAATCTCTCATGTCAGTTAATTTAGAGCTTAGTGGCAAAAATTACAAAACTCCTTGTTGAACTGTCTTATATAAAGCATGGATAAATGGATAATGAATGTTTTATGAAAAGTAATTTTTATGTGTGTTTTTTTTTTTGTATTGAATAGCTGGTCCCCCCTCTGAGAATTACATCCAATTACAAACTCCACCCACCCCTCAAGCCTTATCCCCGGGACTACCCCCTAAGAGAACTTCTCCCAACAGTCCAAGGCAGGTTTACGAAGATGTTCATGAAACCAGTGCCCCAACATTTTACAGCAGTGAGGGTCTGAGGAGTCCATCCTCCCCATACAAATGTACAGAGAGCTCTAATGGCTCCTCAGTGTCATCTCAAAGTACAAACCAGAGCAGCAGTAATGATCCCTCAGCTCAACCTATTATTGCAGGTATTGTAGAATTTTACCTTTGATACTTTGCTTGCATATGAGTGTCAGCCTCTCTCTCTCTCTCTCTCTCTCTCTCTCTCTCTCTCTCTCTCTCTCTCTCTCTCTCTCTCTCTTTTGTACACATGCTTGCATGATGACAATTGTAGGTTTTTATATTGATATTTTTCTTGAACATGAATGTTAAATGCCACGCTCTCTCTCTCTCTCTCTCTCTCTCTCTCTCTCTCTCTCTCTCTCTCTCTCTCTCTGTATACTAGTTTGCATAAATACCATAAACATTGTAAATTCTTTATTGTGTCACATATGCACATAAACTATCATTACTTTTAGAGCCCTATGGTCTCTAGGCTTTCATTTCTATCTCCAGTATTACCCTAGCTAAGTACTAAGGTAGTTACATCTATAATATGATTAACCATGCACGGAAAAAATTATTCATTGTTCATTCAGGCATATCTATACCTTATTGAATAAATAATGATCATTTCTCATTATGAATATGTAAACAACTTGTGTGTATGTATACAGTCACCAAAAGTTCTAGAATTTTCTCTTCTTTTTTTCTCAGGCCAATGAATTCATACGAATATATTTATCAAAGACCTTTTAGTTTATGGTGTTATTTATTATAATTCCCCATAGTCTAAACTGTGTAAAGCATTTCAGTTGAATTTTACCCTTTTCTTTCTACATTGTATTCAAATTAAAAACCTTTCATCAGATCCTGTTCTTAATCCATTCAGACATCATGTATGTATGTGTGTTAACACTTAAAGCTACATTTAATGAGTTTTTTTTTAAATTAATGATGTGAGACCTTTAGCAAAGATTTAGCCTAACGCTAGGATTGCCAGAGTGCCTTGAATAGACATTTGTGTGCGTGCAGGAGATCCAAGTTTCTTTAATTATTGATTTTTTACTGGGTCATGTATTAACATCTTTCTCTAACAGCAACCACTATCATTCTGAAAAGAAACCTTTGGAAAACTAAAAAAAAAAAAAAGAAATAAAAAAAAAGTAGGACAAGAAGACACTGATTTTCAGTGTAAGAGGATCAGTTAGCCTTTTATTTTGTTTATCCTAAGTGTACAATATTTTTCTCAATTTTGTTGCATGACTGTAGCATTAATAGGGTTTACTGTGTAACATATTGTGTTGTAGCAAAATCTGTATTAATTGGAGTAAATAAATGTGAATCTCTCTCTCTTTTTCCCCTCTCTCTCTCTCTCTTAGCTATTTGAATTAAGAATTAACCCCACTATTCTTTAGCTCACCTGAGAGAAAGACTCCGTGAGCTTTTCCGATCAAGATTTGTCCTTTGTGTGTTGGCGTTGTCATTGTTAAAAACTTTTCACATTTTCATCCTTTTCTCCAGAATCTCTAGGCCGACTTCAAACAAACTTCAGACAAGGCATCACTGGATAAAAGGGAATCAAGTTTGTTCAAATAAAGGGCCACACCCTCTTTAAAGGGGAGATAATTTTGAATTTTGCTGGGGGTGGGGGGCGGCAGCGGCTGCATAACTCCTCCTTCAGTTTTTAAAATAGGTAGTTTTAGTTTGTTGATCAATTGTACATATATGAGAGATGTGCATATTACTTGGATGTTGATTTTTAATAATTTTTGATTGAAATACCTGCTGTTGAACTTAGTGAATAGTCATTTTCTCGCAGAATATTGCATGTAGGGTACCACTATTGTATGGGAAACTCCTCCTACAGTTTTTAAGATAGAAAGATGTTGTCTTGCAGATCTTGGACATATACCAGAGATGTGCATACTACTTGGATTTTGATTTTTGGTAATTTATGAAAAAAATTCCAGCTGTAAAACTTAATCATTTTCTCACAGAATATTGCATAAGGGGTACCCCTATTGTATGGATAACTCCTTGTTTTGCAGATAAAATGAGCATAGATCAGAGAGTGCATATTTCTTGGATTTTGATTTTTGATTATTTTTTATTTAATTACCAGCTGTTGAACTGAGTCATTTTCATGCAAAATATTGCATGTAGGGTACCTTTATAGTATGGATAAAGATAGGAAGTTGTTGTTTTGCATATCAATTGAGCATATATCATCAATGTGCATATTACTTGGATTTTGATATTTGATAATTTATGAAAAAATACCAGGTATTAAATTTCGTTATTTTCTTTCATAATATTGCATATAGGGTACTCTATTTCCCTGGATATGTACAAGTGTTTATCAATTCAGGGTTGACATGGATAAGGGGTACAGTTTGCATAAAAGAAATCCAGGTTTGCTGTCACACTTGTTGAAAATTTGTTGGTATTTTTAAAATATCTTCTTTTCAAAAACAAGGTGGCCTGAAAAGCTTTAAATTATATGGAAGCATCCTCAGGTAGTGTAGATTCCAGTTTGTTCAAATCATGATCCCTTGGGTAGGGTGGGGCCACAATGGGAGAAACAATTTTTTACATAGGAATATTTAGAATTTTTTTAAAAAAAATCTTCTTAAAAAAACCTAATGCCAGAAAAACTGGAACTTGTATGGAAGCATCCTTAGGTAGTGTAGATTCGAATTTGTTCAACTCATGATCCCCGGGGTAGAGTTGGGCCACAGTTGAGGGGGGGGGGGATCAAGTTTTTACATTGAAGATATAGATAAAAGAATCTTTAAAAATCTTCTGGAAAAGCATTTAGCCATAAAAGCTAAAACTTGTGTGAAAGCACAGGTTTTGCAGATTAAAGTTTGACCAAACCATGATTCCCTGTAGAAAAGTGGGGCCACAAAGGGTGGGGGATTTTTATATAGGAATAGAGAAAAATCTTCTCACAAATACTAAAACAACAAGACGGGAGTTTATTTACCATAAATATATGTGGATAAAAATCGGCAGATTTTTTTAAAAGTTTTGTTTACTTAGTTGTCAAGATATTTTGATTTTGAAACTGTAATGCTGATTTGATCAGAGTTATGGCTATTTTTGTTCAGGTGAGCGATGTGGCCCCTGGGCCTCTTGTTTTGATTACCCTGTAAAGCATGAAGTCCTGACACTAGTATGATTAATCTAAAATATTATCCATAGTCTAGTTTCTGTCTTATTCAAGATGGTGTTAATTGGATTGAAAAGGGGGGAGTGCCATATAAATTCTTGAATCTCTTTTACAGACTCAAGACACAGTGCTAGAAGGGGAGATATAAGTCAGGCAAGCCCCCATCACCCCAACGGCCAAGTAACCCCCATAAGTAGCCCGGACCATCCCAGTTCTTGTCACAATGGAGAGTACGAGTTAAATCCCAGTGACTTGGCATTGGCATCAGTTCCAGGTAACAATATTACCATGGCAACATTGAAAATTGATGACTATCCCTGTTAATTTAAGTCACACATTTGGCACCTGTAGGTATTAACACTTCTTTTCATCAAGACATGGATAATTTGAATAAATATATACATGTACTTTATTGTATTGGCATATAACGTAACTTTATTCTCGGACCAAAAAAGCGTGAAAATGCAGTAGAAAGTGATCATCTGATAAATGGGTCACTGTCGTTCACGAAAAGATGAATCCTATTAAAACAACTTCATTAGAATAATTTTTTTTTTGTTTTATATCAGTCATTAAATGTTCAAATTAACGGAAAATGTCTGATTATGAAGATAGAATTCAAATTTTCTTGCTGTAATATTACTGATAACATTTTTAATGGGACTTTTTAAAATACTTAAGAATAATGGGCTTAATGTGAGCATATGATATGTTGAAGGATCAAAATCTTAATGTAATTGATGGTATAATACCACTGAACTTAAGTTACCTCAGTGTGTATGATTATCTTTCTGATATATCAAAGTTGGCATCTATATGATATATATATATTTTTAATTCTCTTAATAAAGATGTTGAATTTTGATAACTTGATTTATGATATAGATCATAATATTATTGATTTATTCATAATGATTACCATTATATTTCACACACATTCATGGGCTTTAATTGATATTTTTGCAAGAAAATTTTTTTTCAGGAAATATCAAATATTTTAACCCTCCATCTCCAATATATTGAGAAATTGTGTTTCTAGATACACAAAATTGGGGTTTGTGTACCGGTAAATTTAAATCTTTCGTAAGGTGAAACAAAATTGTTAAGTAATGTTTTCTGTATCTCATGTGGCATAAAATTATTTAGCTGCAGGTTGTTCATTTTTTTTTGGGGGGGGGGGGGGGGGAGGGGAGGAAAAAATTGGATAAAAAGATTCGGAGAGAGTCTAATTACATTATTGCAACTAGAGGAGCTTGCTACAGACCTGCAGCTTAAAAAAAAGATTATTATTGCTATTTCATGTAACTACTTGTACATGTAAGAAGTCAATATGCATGCAATTATTACATTTATTAAATTTTGATAAAACTATAAAAGAAGAGATAATTGAATTTTGTTTTAGACTATATTTAATAAGTTTTGATATATATATCAGCAAATTTAAAATGTGTAAATATTTTCAATATACCTGTACCAGTAATTCAAAATATATGATCCTCCTTAAAGTTATAGAAGCTTGGTGAATGAAATGAAATCTTCCACATATATAGCGTGAAATATGAGAGTGTATGTATTATAAGTGATGATATTACGCAACATGTAGAGTAGATTCATTCATGGATTCCAACCACTCCTTGTATTATCTTCACTTCAATTAATCACAGAACTGTTTACGTGCAGCTAAACCTCTCTCTTTTTTTTTCCTTCTCCGATTTGAGATTAGAAAATCTGTGCATTCATTGCATGCTTTGATTGTGATTCTCTCATTAATTAAATTATTTATCTGATCGATGTGAAGCCAAAGAAGAACACTGGGTATTTGGTGTTTGCTCTTTTTTCCCTTTAGCTTAGCTTCAATTCTTTCAATCAATACCAGACTTACTGAAATCTAGTGGGCTGTGTTTAAGAACATTTCATTAGTTTTTTCCCCTTGTTTTTAGAAAACAATATTTTAAGATGCGCAGTATACTAAGATGTACTTCATGCATTATATAAACAAGTGCTGTGAATGGTATATGTTCATGTATTTACTAAGGCCACATCAATATAATTTCTTGTTCGTCATACCCAGCACGCTGGGTTTTAAATTGAACTATACAAATAATATTTAATTTATTAATTTCCCGCATCCTAGAAATTCAACACTGTTTTCTGTTCTATTTCGATCTGCTCTATTTTTTGCATTTTAAATACATGTAGTTTTAATATATAAATCAGAAACAAGTAGAAAAAAATCTTTCGCCTAAAAATTTTGGCTACAAGAAATTATGATTTTATGATTTAATCGCTCGCCCGCTCGTATTTTTTTTTTTAGATGTCTGACGAACAAGGAATTATATTTGTGTGGCCTAAGGCTACCTTAATATAGTGCAATGATCCATATAGTAGGGTCAGTACAATGTATAATTACATATAAAATATAAAGTCAAGAATCTATTAAACATATGTTTTATAAAGTATGACAGTCAAGACTCACAGTTCAATACCTGCAGCGCTAGGTATAGCTCAATTGGTAAAGCCCCTGACTGAGAGATTCAGGGGATCCTGATTCGAATCCCTGTCTGGTCTATCATTATTTCTCCCATCCTGTTACATTTGGTGCAGTGCCAAACCCTGGCACCAACAGGTTAACTCCTACCAAAGGAAAGAGCCTGGGGGGATCTTTGAGGGCAAAGATCATGCATTTAAGGGGAAGGAATATGATGGTCAATCAGGTTCAGATACTGTAGATTCCTTATTTTACAGGGGTACTTAATTCCGCAACAGTTTTCCATCAAAACGCAAGAACATAAAATTGCGAATGCTGCAATTTTATTATAACTTCATTTTGTTAACATATGTCCGAAAATTAAAAGCAGGATTTTGAAATATGTTAGATGGGCTTCTTGCGATTTTAAGCGAATATTAATTCTTTACATTTAATTACGAATTTACAGTACCGGCACCAGATAGCTAAGTTTGATAAGATCACCTGACTAGAGTTTTAGAAGGCCTGGGTATGAATCTCAGGTTGGTCCGTCATTATTTCTTCCGTCCTGTTACAAAAGCTAATTCACATCTCTTTTCTGATAATGAAGATTGAATGGTTTCAGTCTCTTTGTCTTATCTCTATATTAGATCTATAAATTGATGACATTTATGCTTTTTTTGATTGAAACTGTATCAAAATTCAATCTCATTTACCTTAGGTATTAAATTTGAAATTGCAGTTGAACTGAGGGATAAGAAGCAGATTGTGCTGTCATTTGTACTCTATGGCTCTCAATATTTCAGCTGACGTTATGAACCTAAAGCTTCACATTATTTTTTGCAATATCAGCTAGTATATTTAGATGATTTGGTCGGAAAAGGTATCCGGAGAAGGGATTATATACTATTGGTTAGGATAGGTTTTTGTTACGAAGGCATTTTATTGTTGTTTTGATTTAAATCATTGGAATCATTGATTGATTCCATTACATGTAATTGTTTTGTTTGACAACTTCTTTTTTTTTTGATGATGTCTTAATCAAAGGAGTTCAATTTTGGCTTTTGTAGGACAAGAAAACTTTGATCCTAGAAAATGTAAATTTTCTGATGAAGAGCTAAAGCCCCAGCCAATTATCAGAAAATCTCGGAAGGTGAGTTAATGATTTATTGTTTATTGTACTGTACAAATATCCATCACTATTATGGCTTGCACCTAGCTCACATTGAGTTTGAAATAGCAAATTATACATTGTTGATCCTTTTATTTCAGACTTAATAAATCTTCACTAAATGTACTTGAAGAAAAAATTGTCAATTTGAGTATAGAATTTCTGTATTAACATCTATGTAATGGCTGAAATTGTTTTTGATGGGCAAATAACATTGGAGGAAAAAGAGATTAGAATTCATAGTTTTCTCTATTATTTTTCTGCATGCAAAAAGGTTTTTGTGCCTGATGCTTGTAAAGATGAAAGATATTGGATGAGGAGAACTAAAAACAACATCGCAGCAAAGAGATCTCGAGAAGCCCGTCGCATTAAAGAAAATCAAATCGCATTAAGAGCTGCATTCCTAGAGAAAGAAAACAATGCTCTGAAAGATGAAGTCAACAAAATTAAGGAGGAAAATGTCAATTTGCAGAAAAAGCTGTCTCAGTATGAGCAAGTAGGCAAATGATGAGCCATCAGAATCATTCTTTTTTTTCTTTCAAAGGTATAAAGAATTTCAAGATTATCTATGAAACTGCTACGGTATCTAAAAAGCAGACTACATATGATGGAAGTCACATGGTTCCTATGAAAATGACATTGCTTTTTATGGATTTAATTCCAACAAAAAAGTGTATTTTTGTCACATATTCGTCACATTTTTATTGATATTAATATAAGGTGTATAACATTTCTCATAAAAACTTGAATCACATAAAACTATTTGTAGGAGTATGCATTGAATGCTGGTATTCTTTTGTTTAATGTGCGCAATACATATGTATCATATCAACATCATCTATATTGATTTACTTAAGTTATCACTTTTTGAGGTATTATTTGATGGAGCATTTAGATAATGTGTATGATTATTTTACCTGGTACTAATCTGGATTACTGCAGAACAAGAGATCAAGATTTCAATCCATGATATGTTTGAATCGGATATTACGTTAAGTACCAAGGGTTTTATATTATATCTTGCTAAATTTTGTGAAATGTTTTGCCGAGAGATATGAGCTTTTACGCTTTTTCTAACTTATCCTGATCATCGAATTATTCAATGTCAGCTGCAGGTGTTAATACTCCAGGCGGTGAACTTTTGCTCTCTTTGCTTCTGGCAGCTTCTGTCGTAGGAGGTCTAATATATGTGATAATGTAGAATTTCAAACACCGCCAACCCCCCCCAACCCCTCCCAACCCTGTATAGCTCAGTGAGTGAGTATGATTTGTCATTTTATAGATTTTACTGTCTCTTGAAAAAAAAAAAACTTTTTACAATAACAAAAAAAAAATACTATGTCTATGGAATCCATAAGAAAAAGTAAATTCTATTGTTTTAACAATATTAATTTTCATTATGATAATGAACTTGCTAATAATATTAGACCTTCTGGGGCTCAAGTTATCATAATGTACATTATTCCTCCAATGTGTATATACATAGAAATATACATGTATATGTCTCGATCTTTATATTTTCTTTCAAGGGAGTGGCATATTGTTTTCGTCATCTTTTATTACATATACTTCTGGGTTTTCTTCACAAAGTTTGTGAGCACATTTTTTAAATATCTTGTATTTGTGCCAGAGCAAGAAAAACTTGTCAAAGATTTTTATTTTATTTTAGGAAAAAAATTACGGTTGGGGGAATAAGTTACAAAATTTGATTGCTTCTGTATTTGTAATATGTTCGTGTATATTCACACCTGTTGGTCAGCTAGTCGTATACATTCCTGGCAAAAGAAATAATAGATTCATTTTAACAAAACCTTGGACTTTCAGCTATCTATTCCTTGCGTCAAATCAAGTAATAAATGACGCGGTTTCAAGCGAAATATGCATAGATTGCATAGTCATACCTCAAAAGCCAGACGAATCTTGTTGATTTCAAAGAGCCATGGCTGAGTGGCCAGCAATGAAATAGACAGGCCTACGTCACATGGCTGTTTGACACAACTACTTAAAGTCCAAGCTATTGTTAAAATGGTTCTAATATGATAAATAATATATTTGTTTTTACATGTATAGACACACAAATAGAAATACATCTTCCTTTGAGCACTGCCATGTTTTTCTGATCGGGGTTGCCTCCTTCAGTCACAAAATTAAGTTATCACTATATTGTTATAAAATTTTCATTTGATTTAAAGCATACAAATGCAAAAGACAATAAAATTCAAGCAAAGAAATTGAACAGTTTGAAAAATTTGTTTCAGTCATTAAGTGCTGATAACATCATTCCTATATAAGTTTTTGTTATTTATAACCATTGGCTAATGAAGATTTTATGCAAATATTTTATGAAGGTTCAATTTTCCATATGAATATAGATATCTATAGATTTCAGCATTGGTTGAAGGATTATAAATTAAGTATTTTTGTGGGTTTTTTTTTAATTTCATTTAAAACATCTCTGAATACATGTTTTTTTTCTAAACATTTAAACAATAAACAGGTGTGAATCAAAGTGCAATTAATTATAACACATTTATTATTTTCATTAAAAAATCATTTTTTTCTTCATTTTTTAAACTGGGGCCAAGATAAAACTTGGATATATAATCCTTTTATCGATATTTGAAATATCAAGGGTTAAATACAAAAGAAAAATCAACTCATGTGGTTGTGATGTCCCATTTACTTTCGACAAATTCATGTCATGATATTCCAGATATTAATGTTCAACATTCTAAAGGTCAAGCACATTTCTTGTGGTGGGAACATTATTTTCACTATTAATGCATATTGAAAACATTGGTTTGAAAAAGACATATGAGTTATGTAACCACATTAATGATTTGGACAGGAAAAATCATCTGTAACTTGTGTGTGTATGCAAGAAATTACATGATATTAATAGCTTGAAGTTTATACCTGTACAATCTTCGCTAGGCAAGGGTTTCTGATTGACACGAGCGGTTGTTGAGGAGCATTGCAGATAAGAAACCCTTGGCTATCGAAGATATGTAATAATACCTGTACATTGTATGCTCCTTTTGGTGTACAGTTGCAATTGCTAGTGTTCATTCCAAACATATTTGTAAATATATGACAGTATATTTGTTGTTTACATGTGTTATGTATGTTGTGTAGAAATATGTGAAGTAAAAAAAAAAAAAAACAGTTCCACATGACTCAAAATTTTGACATGATCTTGATAGATTGAATATTAGTCAGCAAATCAATTTCATGAATTGAGAAGTTTGTTGTTTTTTTATCAACTTTTATGGCAAAATTACTACTAAGGGTTGAATTGAGATATTTTATGAAACTTACATACCAATTTTATGAAAATTTTATTAATTTTTGATAGATGTACACATTGAAAAATTATACCGGTATATATAAGGTGGGCCATATTATATCATAAGTGTTTTGATGTCAAATTGTGATCTATGAAAAGCCTTAAAGATGCTCATTTTGTTTTCAGAGCTTTTGTTTTTGTTGAAATTCAAATGTTATAAATATATATTATATATAATTATACATGAAGTATTGTTATAGGTGTAAAACTGTAATAAATATTGTTCACAAGTTGATTTGACAACCTGACTTATTTCTGCTAGCTGGAAAACATGAAGTTAGTAAATGCATGCAGGTGAAACATGCATGTAAAGACAGTCTGATCCAGAAATACACAATGTAACAAACTTTTTACATAAATGCACACTTAAAATGAAATATAACAATGAATATCACCAGAAAATTGTATTAAGTGTTTTGGCATTGTGCCACATTGTCTGTAGCAATGGATTAATGGCCGATTGTGCAGAAGTGGAATATCATTCAAAGCTATTTACTGTTGGGTTTTTTTTACCTGTTTTATGTCGATTTTAAAGGATGCAGTTCTAGATTCAAAGTTTAAAATTCCACATGCGTTTTTCCATTTAACAGGAACTAAAAGAGTTATAGATTGCAAAGGGTAATGGTTTTTGGATATGCGGTTAATCTCTTTGTATATTAAGCTAGTACTACAGGAATATTAAATCTTTTTTGTTTTTTAATTCAGGTAGAATTTACCTATTGCTTAATTTTCAGTTGCACTGCAAAAATTTCTAGATATTGAAGTACATGTAAATGATGCAAGACCCATCGACAGGTCGACAGATTGTAAAAGAGGGCTTTTCTTTTTGCTTTTTTTAAAGGTAGTTTATCTTCAAAACGTTAGAGACAACACTTTACCCAAAATGATTAAGTGTAATAACAGAAAAGAGTGACAAATGTCTTTTTATTAGATTAATTAGTGGGCTGGCGTAGTATTTCAATTTCAGCTTCAATTTCAATCCTAATTTCCTTCTTTTCATATCAATTTTTTACATACTCCCAAAAAACTGGGGGGGGGGACTCCATGATAATTCAATTTTTTATATGTATATTTAAAAAAATTAGTTGCTGCGAGAAACGAAGAGGACCAAGTGAAGTAACAGGAATTGACACAATTCGTAATGCACCGTAAAAAAAAAGATGCCATTATCAGAGTACGCAGTTCTTGTCGTATACTGCGTATTAAACCTCTCCAACAGTGCAACGCTAATTAATCAACAGGCTTCCATTCTCGCTAGGCCCGATTTAAAATATCCAAGCTGTGCCGGATTTGTACAGATTTACAATGACAAGACTGTGAGAGATCACTAAAGCCTCGTGTTTTTTTTTTTTTTTTTAGTTTGTTTTTATTTTGCTCTGAGACTAATACGGACGGTATGCGATAATTTTCATCCTGGTGCTAAACTTGTTTAGAAAAATTAAAATTTCTGCACATGCTCATGAAGAAACCCAATAATGTCATAAAAGATGAGCGACACAAAATGAGTGTGTCTTATAGCATAACCGAAAAACGGTATTGGCTGCGCCGCGTCGGGCTTTATTAGATTTGACCACGCCACGAACGAAGTTATTACCTCATAATACTCAAAGAATGATTCATTATTCCTTAAATACATGCATGTATCCTTTTGTTCCAAGCATTCTGTTATCCAAAAGCCCTTCTTTTTTCAATGTTTCCAGAAGTCCTTTGACAACTTTTTTTCAGTATCTAACCCCTCCCACCCATTCTCCATTAAGTGATTCTGTACGAGTTCAATTCACTTAATTAATCTTTGCTATACCTTGTGCCAAGTTTTTAAATCTTATTTCTGAGACACGCGTGAATTAAATTATTAATTAAATTAAATTATTAAGGTAGTCGACTGCGAGTTATCTCTCTTATCGGAGGGTTGTTCAACATTAAGAGGAAATCGCTAGGCCAGGAATAATATGGATAAAATAATCTCCATAACGTATATTCTTGCACGCTACAGCAATGATGAAAATTTTACAATATTTTCAGACAAGATTTTACATTCTAATTTTTATTAACAAACCTTTTAAAATGACATATACTATAGTTTCTAATATCAAGTAGTTGCTGCAGATGAATGTTAAACAGTTCAGACCTCTGCATTCATTTATTTTTTTAATGAATCGGGCTGTGAACCCGCAACGTAAACTAGTTTTTTCGAAGAAATGTGAGGATTCTGGCATTTATTTAAGGAATAAGGGATCATTCTTTAAGTATTATGAGGTGATAATTTCGGTCGGGGCGTGGTCAAATCTAATAATGCCCGAAGGGCTTTATGATAGATTTGACCGACCGAAATTATTCACCTCATAATATTCAAAGAATGATTCCATATTACTTATATTTATATTATTTCCAATTTGTACACTTTAAAACAACATTATTTTAATACCAATATTTTCTTATGTAGCACATGCTATGTATTACTACGCGGCGCAGCCAATTCCGTTTTTCGGTTATGCTATAAGACACGCCCATTTTGTGTCACTCGTGTTTTATGAAGTTATTGGGTTTTAGGGTTCAAAATTGATTCGTAATGTTATCACAGACAAAGCCAGTTGAAAATGTTAATATTCATTAATAGAATTTTATATGTTGAAATCAAAATTGTTACTATAATAATCAAAAGGTTTTTTTTAATAAGGACAACGTTTACAAGTACTAAAACTGGGGGAGGTAAAATTTTACAAGACACCTCAGAAACTATATATCAAATGGCGATGTTTTTGATTTTGTTTTTTGTTTTTGTTTTTTTTTTGGAAAATGAAAAATTAACACCCCCTCCCAAGCAGTTTGATTGTTTTAATTTTTCCAGAATACAGTATAGCTCATCGTCGGATAACCACGGGTGATCGCGTCTTTTACTTATCACGTGATAAGTAAAAGACGCGATCACCCGTGGGTATCCGACGACGAGTATAGCTTTGCTTCACGCATATATTATAGAGTGGAACTGTGTGGCTTCCCCTTTTAAGAAGATTGAATGGTCGTCGCCATTTTCTCGATTATATTAATCTTCTTTAGAAAAAGAGTTTTGTGTACAGATATAGGAAAATGCTCAAATATTAATCTAAAATCAGATTTTGTACTTATTAAATACGGTAATAGCTTAAACGAAAAAAAACCATGTCTACAATTTTAAAATATATCTGCTGGTTAATTTGATAACCTTCAAGCAATTTTAAAATAGACACATGTACATTTGGTTTTGCATTAGAACGCACGGTATTTGTGACACCTTAGTTCCAAAAGATATAAATTTATAAAACTTGCAATGTATTTAGAAATGCACGTGTATTTCACTTTATGTAAGATGCTACATGTACCTAATGTTCGTGTGATAGAGAAAGGGCAATTAGAATATGAAGGGCATCAATACGGGGGAGAGAGTCACTTAAAATTCGACTATGTGGGCCCTTGACATGTTTTGATATACAGATGAGTCATGGCATTAATTAAAATTGTCAACATCGAAAGTGGGCTTCCTTGCTTTCATCATGTGCCGAATATATATGCATGGATGACTCAAGAGGTTCTTTCCTTAATGACGTCAGACCCCTCTCTATATATTGTCAAAATTTTGTCGTAAAGAGGCATTATAACTGGACGTGTGATCTCAATAAACAGTCAACATGAATTTGGGAGTCTTGTCAGCGTTCCTGCTCTTGGTGACCGTGTCAAACGCTTTCGTTGTGGACTTCGTAAAGGATCTCTTCTCTTCCTGCAGTGAAGCTAAGAACCCTATCAACCCGGTGCAAGGTGAGATAAATTTTACATCTTGACAAAGAGGTGGTAGTTTTGTAACTATGATAAATTAATATCCCTACAAAAAATTTAACCCCAGTTTTGACAGAAATATTTTGCATCGGCGCCACATAACTCAAAATTCATGAATGTCCACAATCAGGAACGTTTTCTGCGATGAAGCATCTAGCTATGTTTAAAATATGTCATCATGCAAATTCCATTAATTTTCATAGAATTAATTAAAAAGTTCAGAAAGGACGACACTTATGTAAACAAAGTGCACATGTACCTCAGCACCCCTTAATGAATATATGATCGAAAAATATTGAAAATAAATTTTGATTGATTATTAAATATATTACAAACTTTATAGAAATAAATATGATGTGAATTAATAATTTTGTAGATATATCCACCACGTGTATGCAGCAAGCGGCAGAAGGCTCCTGTGCTTTCTACGACTGCTTTGAGCAGAGATATCCTTGCGGGAACTGTGGTTTTAACAAGCATTATAGTACCTACGACTGTGAGAAATTCTATCAACCTGTCTACTACAACCAGTTCAATGAGTTAGTAAGTGTAACCAGTGTATATAGGAAGGGGTATAATATAACTGTGAGTGGTAGAAGAAACTGCTCAGAAGTTATAAATACGAAGGGTTAAGTTCAGAAGTGAAACCTTTATAAGTACGAAGGGTTATGAAAGTGGTAGAAGAAACTGCATCTAAGTTCAGTTTGGTTTTTTTTTTTGGGGGGGGTGTCATTTGCTTGTGTGGTAAGAAAAACTATGTTCAGAATGCAAAGAAGAGTGTTTCAAGATCATGCCTGAGTGATGTAATTCTGGGTCAGCAGCAAGAAACACCAGAAAAAGGACAAGAGGCTTAATGTACTTGAAGTGCACTTCACTTGTTATTGTGTTGTTGCGATAAGAGCATCACTTCCTGAACAGAAACAATTAATGTTTCTAAGATTGCAGATAGTTCAGCAAACTTGATCATTGTTTTAATCTCTCTCTCTCTCTCTCTCTCTCTCTCTCTCTCTCTCTCTCTCTCACAGAGTGGTTATGCTACTCGAAACTAAGATTAGACGCATCGTTGTTTAAGATTTTAACTCATCAATTTGCTTGCAAAAAATTCAGAAATATGACCTCATGATTCTTTGCTAAGTTCATGCAGAAATAAAGGAAAAAAATAATAAAATAATCGTTTTTACTTCATAAGAAAAGACATTTACAAATTAAGAGTAAAATTAATATTTAAAAAAACAAAACAACATGTCATGCTGGGATACATATATGCCACAATATGCAGTTTATAATCTCTTCTCTATATTTTATTGTCAAAGCATCAAATTTGATATTTGTTTGTAGGGGAAAAGATGGATCAATGCAACAGGTAACTGCCTTATCACCACACTGAAGCAGTTCTACACACAGGCCACCGTCAGGTGTAGGATGGTCAAGACCACCATGATGGACCACGTGTCCACGTGCTACCTCCACAACGCCGCCAACATCAGCTTCTGTGACATCTTCTGGGACAACAGGGATGCTCTGATGGGAGTGTATGAAGCTGAGAGCTTCTTACAGCCCACAGAAATTCACAGGTATGTACCTGTAGCTGACCCGATTCTTATATACAGTAAATACTATAATATACAGTCAGCTAACAAAGCTGATGCATTGTCTTTTGCTTAATAGATCATTCATATAAACTACCTCCTTCTTTGCCGTATTATAAATCACTCGGTAGAAAATAAGAAATAGTCTTCTTTATAAATTCTTCACATTAATCAAGATTAACTTGATTCTTTTTATTAGAGAGCTCAAATACTACAGTACAGCTCATGATTATTAAGATGAATGGGTATAAAAAATACTAATGGATGTACATGTAAAAACGAGTAAAGAAACGGTGATTTTGGTTTTTGCAGGATTTTGTTTGAAGTCGGACAGATTGCAGCGAGCTGTACCGGAAACAGAGCTTCCGAATTCCGGAGCCTTGCCACAGAGAGACTGACGCCCTTGCTTACCGAGGTCAGAGGACACGTGGAGGAGGCCGGTAGAACGGTTGGAGACTGGTTTAGAGGAATCTTCACCAAATAGAAAAAAATTATCAAAAAAATCCATTCCGACCTCTCATTGGAGGAAATCCACTTTCATTTTTTTTAATTTTAAGTGCAATATTGTGAACACTTACACTTTTGATAAAGGCATTATAGCTACATTTTTTTTTGCAAACAAGGGTTTCGTTATCATTGTATTTTTTATGCAATTTGTTATTTAACAAAGCCTCTTCTCTTCAAATGGTTAATTAAGTATTCCTTTTACGAACATTGACTTGATTTATAGCATCGCTATGCAGATGGAAAAACAATGTTTATAATTAAATTAATTTCTGACGTTAAGTGCTATAAATGAAACGAATATAACTGTGTTTTCTTATCAAGCAAATTTACGCCTGTAATAAATAAAGCAACCTCTCCTTCTACAAACGTCTTTTTTAATGATAAAATGTTGTGTAATCTGACTGATGTTGCATGTAATAAAATCATCATACACAAAAGAACAGGGTGTACGTAAAAGACGTTAGACCCCCCCCCCCGTTAATGCAATGAAGACGAACTTGAATGTTTTTTGGAAGGTGTTATAGTGTGAATTTCATGGTGCAAATCAATTAAGTTCTTTCGTATTGTTGACAATACAGTTAAAGGATTCAAATTTCCGCAATACGGCCATTTCTACATTAATCCTCATCGTTAACAGTGCAAAATTGCAATCTTAATGAATGAATGAATGAATGAATGAATGAATGAATCTAGACTCCATCCAGATAAAAACAATTTAAAAAAAGATACAGTTGTCATGTTGTAAATTTTGAATTTACCGGGTGGCAGTAAATACAAAATGTTCAAGTTGTCATGTTTTAAATTTTGTATTTACTGCCATCCGGTAAATTCAAAATTTACAACATGACACAATTCCGAAATTGATTTGAAAATATGAAAAATTTTGAGCTCACATGGGATAGTGTTGTCGGATATACCTTTGAAAAAATCAAGAAAATGTAATTGCAAACATGAATGCAAGATGTACCGATGTTCCTTATAAAACTTTTGTCGTTCTTAAGGTCAGATGACACGTTCCTCAATTTTATATAACTTTTTCCAGGAATTTGTTGATGGTTTACTACTATTTTGACAAGCTTTCTTGCAAAAAATTAGGGTACCTTACCAGGCATTTCTGCAAAATACTAGAATATGCAATTTTCTATATAATCTTCTTGAAAATACACTTGAATTGCTGATATAAAAATAAATACATATACAACACAGCAAAATTCACTATAATATTGGAACAATATCTCGGCCGGGGCGGGGCTTTGAACTCACGACCTCTAGAACGCTTATGGCAGTGAGCGGCCACAATTCTAACCATTCGGCCATTTAGACACATAACCACATCCAATCAAATTTTGATCATTTTTAAAATAATTATAAAATTGATATTTTTTATTGGAACTCTTTATTACGAGGAAATACAAAAAAGATTCTCGAGGAACGTGTCGTCTGACCTTAAATTTTAAATTCACGGGATTTGTCAAGCCTTGTATGCACCGTTCTTTGATTTTAATGATAATAATTTTCCAAAATAGATATAATTTAATCATAGTTAAAATGCATACCTGTTCATAACTTGTGTACCTCGCCTTTTCATTTAAAAATTTCAAGAAAGGAGTTCTCACATCATGCAATTTTACGTAAGAAACTTTGGTTTCATCAAATATACTCGGAAATCCATATTCATAATATATGATGTGAAGCCAAACATTAATATCTCATGTGAGGAGAACCTTATGAGGAATCCATATCATTGCTCTTTTCACAGAGCAACATTTGGTAGCCATGGTAATATTTTGTGGTAGCTTTTTGTCCCGAATTGAGTTATTTCTCTTACCAGAAGGTCACAGCACTTAAAGCAAAGAATTGTATATTGTATTGTATATAGGCCAACCTACCTTAAATGTCGTATTTCCCGTGCTAAGTGTGCTAATTGTGGCCAACATACATTCATTGTTTCAAACAACACCCACAAAGAAAGCCGCACCCAATTAGGGACACAAAACAATTACATATTTTTTTTTCATTTTTCTCAATAATTTAATGACTACAAAACATGAAACAAGCAACTACTCTCATTATAGTCACGTTACCATGCAATCAGCACCGTACAAACTAAAACTGTACAAATCCCTCTCGTATGACTAGACAAAAGAAAAAAGAAAAGTGACAATCATGACATTCAATATAAATTAAAATGTTTTTCACTGGGTAAGCGTGTGGGTAAGGTTACAACATATGTCAATAAAAGGTCTTTTTTTCCCTGTCACGTCCGCGGCAGGTGGACATTTTGTTGCGTTGTTGTTTCCCCGCCATTAAATTTGAACTGTCGTCTGTCGTGACACTTCATAAGCGCCGGGTTGTTTGGGTGGTTTTCTCGGAGATGCAGGAAGTGTTTGCTTGCGTCAGCCGTTGAATGGCCGCACTCTTCGCAGACGTAAATCTTATTTCTGCGCTGTTTGTAAGCGTAGCTGATGTCCATGCTGTGGACTTTGCGACAGTGAGATTCAAGAGAACACCTTTGTGTAAAGGATCTGTCGCACTCGCTACACGCGTAAGGTTTCACACCTGTAAAAAGAGAAATGGGAAAATAAGATTATAAAAGTCACAAAAAACGTATTATAATGACGTTCTTGCAAAGCAAGAAATGCTCGATTACATATACTTTTTTTAAAAATCATTCCATATAGATCTTGAAATATGAGGTGTTATGAAAGGTTATTTTGATCTACAAATATTCTTGATATCTAAACATGTCTGAAAATTTATTGATATTATTTTTTGGCAAAATATTGCACCTCTTGTAGTTTAAATATCACAACTTCATCATAGTTGGGTGGCACTATTTGAAGTAAGAATTACTATTTAAACATAAAGTTCACTGGTATGGAAAATTATCATAAAATGGTAATGGAAAATAAATCATCATGATACTAATATTTCCCAAAGAGTTATAGTGCTGGCGGTTTCCTTTGCATACAATTACACTACCGATATTAATAATAAAGTCATATCGCCTATACGTTTTTTTAAATAAATGATCGACTTAATAACCTCTGCCTTGAATTAACTAATTAAAACATCACCATTTTACAATTTTCAATAGTGTCTCTACTGTATATACTAATAAATTTACAAAAAATAGCCCTAATTACCTGTGTGAATTCTTGTGTGACGCTTCAAGTCAAAGGTGTCGTTAAAACCTTTGCCGCAAAATGTACAAAGGTATCTTTTGACGTCACTGTGACACTTCAGATGGCGGTTTAAAAGTCGCTGCAAGCCAAATTCTTTAGAACAGATTTTGCAGGCGTATTTCCCTTTTCCGGTTTCAGAATCTGGCAAAAAAAGAAGAAGAAAAATTCAATTACATTTAAATTTACAATGAGTTTAAAATCCCCGCCTCCGTCTGCGCAGGTAATTTTTAGTTTATTTAAATCCTGAATCAAAGCTTGGAAAGTAACAGATGGTATAATTGAGAGCCCTTATTGAAAAGGATTTAAAAGATTCTATTAAATAATATGGAGCACTGGGCAAACAAATGTTTGTGTCACGCTTCTGAAAATGTACATCTGTTATTTGTGGAGTGTTTGAATCACGGATGTCCCTTTTCACGGTTTGTTTACATTTACACAACCTGTTGCCGTCTTACCTTGCTGTATATTCGTGATGTCGGACGGTTTTGGGGCGCGATAAGATGGGTTTTTGATTCCAAAGCCGCCATTGACCAGCTCTACCATTGAAGACTGTTGCAACTGTAACAAAAACGTCATTTTTTAAAACTGACCACTCAATAAAAATGTCGTATATATATCTAGCCAATTTTTTTCAAATTTGCACTTCGAGATACTCAAATAAAAATATCAATTTGCGTTTAGAGGTACTCAAATAAGTTCACTAAAACAATATTTATTTGCATTTCGAGGTTCTCAAATTGGCATTCAATTGCAAATAAAAATAAAGAATCGATTAAAATCGTGATTTTTTATTACTTACTTCTTTTGAAAGAGGTTGATTTTCGCTCTCTGCAAATTTTGGCGCAAGTACTCTTGGAAGGGGGGGTTTGATATCTTCGCTGACAACTGCGTCGTTAAGTGTGGTTTTTGGCGCAATATGAGGCGAGATCATCGATGGAGATGCAAGAACAGGTACTGGTATGGCGCCTGATTTCAGGGGTGTATCCAGATGAGATTGTGTGGGGGATTTACGTGGAACCTGGACGGGGGACTTGTAGAGTTCGGGGGTCAAAATGTTGTCTGCTCTTCCAAACGACGGACTGAAGGGGGAGAAGGTACAATGTTGCATTGGTGGCACAAGATGGCGCAGTGGTGCATTGGCGTAAGTTTTCGGTGAGGGTTCAAATCCGCGTGGTAAGTATGGTGATAGCGACGTTGGAGTCATCGAGATATTATATAAAGAAAAGTCTTGTTTGATATTTGGAAATTTTGATGGAGTTTTCATCTCGGTTAAAGTTGGAATTGTTTGTGGAACGGGAATCGAGTTATTTTCGAGTTTGATTTTCTTAGCAGACGGCTCCTCTTCGTGTTTGGGCAGCAGACGTTTGATTGTCACATCCTCCGCTATATACACCTTTGGACTGTCTACAGACACCTCCTCTTTCTTGATCATCGATTCCACTGTGTGTTTTATAAGTGTTCTTTGAGGAACCGGCACTGTCGCTGAGATTGGAGTATTTCCGGATACGTTGCTATGAATGGGTTCGGACTTAATTTTAACTTCTTCGGTCGCAATTTGCTTTTTTGGCGTGTATTCGTGAAACATGGGATTCCATATCTTTGGTTTTGCGACGACTTCTTTGAGTTCTTTATTTGGACTGTTTTTGGAGTTTTTGTTCTCCGTGGATTTCTCAATAACGTTTTCATTTGAGCGCTTTGTCTTCAGAATTTCTGATCCGACTCTTGAGTTGTCTGCTTCGCTAAAAATACTGTTCTTTTTTGCTGGAGAGGATGTACTTGATGTAGACTTAATAGAAAGCGGCCCAAGTCTATTTTCATCATTAGCTGGCGTTGAAACGTTTTCCTTTTCATGCATTTGGTTGTGCACAGCGGATTTCTTTTTAGGAGACTTCTTCGGTGATCTTAGTTTCCCACGATCAGTCGCCAGTCTATACTGTAACGAAGTAGATTTGAACCCGGATCGTACATCACCGTGAGGTCTCTTCTCTTGTCGAACATTTGCAGACATTGGTTTTGCATGCATGTTTCGAACCATGTTGTAAGCCAACGTTGCAAAGGAGGGGAGTTTTTGCTGTAAGTAACTGGGGATCACGTTTTCAGAACCGGTATCCTCTGTTGGCTTCATTATATTTTTAAGAGCTTCTGGAGAAGCCTTAAATGAACACTGGGCGGCAGCGGTTGCCAGGATTTCCAACGAAGATTGCTGGGAGTCTCCGACAACTGACGAATTCACCGCGCAAGTCTTTCTCTCCTGAAGAGGTTTCATTTCGTGTACAGAATGATTGTCTCTAGAGTGCTGATGTCCTGAAAAATAAAAAAGAAGACATAAAGATTAAAGGCTATACATGTATAAAGTTTACCGATATAAGTAATCAACGTTTGAGTTCAAATGTTGAAAAGCAGTCGACGCACGGTATTTAATTAAGAGGGTTTTAAACAAAAAAATATTTTTAAAAAATGCTACGGAAAACGCAACTTATTTATTATACGTGTATTTTATTACAACTAATAAGTCTGTACGAGAAGTGAAATAGCATTTGGTGTACACAAATGCAGGACGTTTAAAAACTGATAAATAATATGAAATGACAATGATTTCACACGGAGAACTGAAATACCTTTTTTCAATAGTTTTAAGCTGATCCTTACTCCTAAAATGGTTTTTTTTTATACAAAGAAAAATACCTGACGATTTTTCGCCCTGACTGAGTGTTACCTGTCCGGTAACAGGTGTGAATTGTTCTTCACCCCTCGTTCACCCAGAAAATCCGGCGACATGGTTTTACGCCTATCTAAATCTTGATTGTCAGGTTGCTCCGATACATATTTGGAGGGGGTACAGATGGTATAACGTTGGGAAATAAAAACAGGGCCGGAGAGGAGCAGAAGTTGACCTACTAAGCTCTGATTAGCTGAGCGCGGGGGCAGGTGTATTAACTGTTTTTAATTCTACCCCGAATTTGCGTGAACAGGTTCGGGTGTTTTCATTCATCGAGATACTTGATTAAAGCATTTAACAATGGGAAGGTAACGGAAAGGAAATGCCTTAAACTGTTGGCGATCGAGTAATGATTAGGATACACAAATTGTTGAATATTTCATTGGTCCACAAATATTTAAAGACAAGACCTGAATTTTAACTTGCAGCCCCAAAATTCAATTTACTGGTATTTCAATCGCAAATAAAATATAGTAGAACCAAGAATAAAGAGCGCTGTGTGGTGATGATGATATAATTCAAGAAGAATTACTTAAAATTATCATGAGAAAATATTTAAATGTGACCACATGTCGTGTCTAACTATCTATAACTGTCAGGTCCAAGGTAAAATTAATTTATAAAATCTAGAAACATCTCTATTAGTGGTGTTAAAACTTTCATTTAAAAACACAAATCTTGTTTGTAAAACGTATGAAAGACTCAAGCTAAAAAGAAATTATCTTTAAAAAAGCGAATTTTTTTTAGAGGAATACTGTCCTTATATTAAGGAATATTAATTATTTAGTATAACTTTTCATTTTTCTGACGGTACTTCTATACTTACATTAAGCTGTTCTAGGCCTGTGACCGACTAGTCCCGTGCGTCTGACTGAAATGCTTGACCATCCACCCCTACCCCGCTCTGATAAAGGACCAGGCCATCATAAACTTGTATATACAGTAATCAACCCCCTGGGGTGGGCGCTAAGGCTCAGGTGTGGGCTGCGTTATTTACGACGTCTAATAAATACGATTAATCTCATTGTTTAAAAAAACAGTTGTGAACTGGTTTACATTAGCTTGATATGTGTTTTACAATAGATTGATAGATTAAATCGTTAAAGATAATAGCCAGGGGGCTCGTTCGGTCGCGGGACCCTTTTTGTCTTGATGTTACATGGGGACCGGTATAAGACCCGTTAAACCTGATTGTCAATCATTTCTGGGTACCGTTAACGTTTTTACAACATTAAATTGAGTATAATAAAGTCATTAATTTCCTCTCTAGTTAAATTACAAATAAAATACAACTCTATTGAGAAAATTGATGTTCACCGACCGTAAAGATTAATAAAAAAAACTGCAATATTTTTTTTCTTTGTGTTAAATCCAACAAAACTCAGAAAAGTAATAGAGCGTTTCGGATTAAATAATTAATCAGAGCAATATATGCACATGTGTGTTTTAAGATCGCAATAAACTGAGGAAACAGATGCACAGTTATACTGATTAATTCATGCATATGTTTCAATATTTATTGTTTAATAATCAACACACCCGGAATTTTATCACCCCCCCCCCAACGATTCCGATTTTTCGATGTTAAGAATCATCATACGAGGCTTGTAAAATGTAAAATAAGATTTCCACTGCGCGTGCGTTTATTACTTTAAAAGCAATTTCGTTGTCTACATTATCACGTAAAGGAAATCTTGTTTTTAGACTCCTTTGATAAGGTGATTTTTTAGAATAACGAAAGTAACCAACGAAAGTGCTAGGAATCGCATCCGGATTAATTATACACATAAAGCCGTGCGATTTTTTCAAAGTGTAAAAAAACTAATGGTGCTTTTTTACTTTGGTCAATATTTATACATGAAATGAACACAAATAAACATACATTTTTTATCTTTATTTCGTTTTCGCGCCTTTTTGCAAGAATCAATAATGTCTCTATTTTTCCTTTTTCTCTATTGATCTTTTCTCCCGTTTTAACACTTCGTTTATTCCCCATATTGAAAGATAATTCACGCTCCACGCCTGCTGTCTTTCACTAGTTGATCGAACCCGCTAAATGAACCTTACGCAATTTTTTCATTTCCAACAAAAATACAAAGTTGTGAAAAATAACAGAGCTTCCTTAGGGTAGCCGTTGGAAATAGTTGGCGGCAGTTTCTTTTCGTTATAGTGTGGCGTAATAGCGCGATGGGCAGATATACTAATTACCTGTAAGAATTGAGGGGTGACAGAGCAAAACTCGACCCCAACAACTCTCTTCTTTTCTTGAAAAGAACAACTGTTACCTTAAATGAAGAAATGGAACCCCATTTTACTTTCATTAGAAAATGAAAAGCAGAGGGAGGGTGTCAAAAGAAACGCGAGGTGAAAGAAAATTGGATTAAGCTGTTTCGAGAAGAAAAAAAATAAATGAAGAAAGTAATTTTCGTTTCTTATTAGCTGTCACAACCGTGTGAAATAGACATTAGGGGGAATGCTATCTCAAAGAAGGGGAAAATGTGAGTTCTCGATATCCACATGTGGTTAGCGGGAAAAATGGTTCGCCATTAGATAATATCAGAACTAATTGATACCAAAACAGACATGTCACCGGACCAAAGGTTTTTGTTGTTGGAACACAATATTTGTTTGTTGTCTCCTGTACCTATCTCCTTTAACATGGCTGTTGCCACAATTAAGGGCCCAAATAAAGATAGTATATTATGGGACTTAATTTGCGGGGTTTGTCCATTAAGTCGTCTTGACTTCGTCTTATCATACGCCATAATCAACTGATTCAACACCATCGTTTCAGTAATGGTGACTTAGGGGCCTATCTGCAGACGTTTCTACGGAATGCACGCACGCTATATATGCCGTCTGTTTACCGACTGAATTGCTTATCATGAGATTAAGTTAATATCTATCTGTTAATCCAATATTGTGCCAAAGTAGATTTATTTTGACACCTTTTATATTTTCTAGACCCCGTTCATCCATTTCGATAACGTGTAGTCAAGTTTTTTTTAAAAAATGGGGGGGGGGGGGGGGGTGGCAATTTGAATACCTGGTCGATAATATCAGATTCTCGTAGTTAAAAAATTATAAGCGTTACTTAATAATTTAACAGAGCCAAAAGATCGGGTAACATGCTCATATAATGGAAAGCACGCGCGTCTGAAAGAAAAAAAGATATTGATTTTAGGGGATAATTTTGAAAATGTTTCCAGAGATTCTATGCAACGGCAATCGATAAGTTTCCGTGTTTCATTCAGTAAATGATGATCTTAATTAGGATGAAAACCGCCATAGCACGACAGATGCTTTCGACTGCTGATGACAATGATAAATCAAATTAATAATTCACGTCTTCAGAATAACACACAGGTAATCATTGTATGGGAAACGGCGGTTTTTAGTTAGAACTATAAACCTTTTTAAAAATTATTTTTAGATATGTTTTACGGCCATAATTTTTTTTTTATTTTGACATTTCTGGAATCACGATAATCAAAATTTGTACTTATGCAATCAGATGAAAGTGTCATGCAAGATAAACATGTCAGTTCATTAAAGAGAAGAGAAATTAAAACTAACTGATCAAAAAATAGTTTGCATGTAGCCCCCAAGGCCCATATGAAAAATCAAATTTCATTAGTACGGGAAAAGACATGTGTTTTGTGCTGATTGATAAAAAATGGAATTTGACGAAATATCGATAAGGATTTGTAAACACAGGTCCCCCGGGGAAAACGTGTTTAACCAGAAAAACTGGCACAAGTTTGTCCAGTCACATACTCTGACCCCGTTGTCTCAGTTCAAACCCTCATCAACTTGTGCAGCTACCAGCAAATACAAGCAACATATAATGAACTCAACCCAGCGCTTATCGAAGATAACGGCTAAAGCTAATTAAAACCGTACCAGCAGAAACATTTCGTCAGAAAATAATGTATTCTGATACAATCATTTAAACATTAGAAATTAAAAGAACAAGATTGGAAAAAGAAGGGGAAGGGGGGGGGGGGTAATTGCTACTTTTTTCTCTTTGCGGAACCGACTGATCTTTAACAGTAAATGAACTGTACTCACCCAGAACTCTGCGACTGTTAGTGGGATTTTTGGCAGCACCTGCCGCTGGAGCTGTGCTTGTCAGAGACCACTGTCTGTCTTCTGGATGACAATTTTCGTCTCGTTCTGTTGTGTTTTCCTCTCGACGGAGCAAGAATGTCCGAGGCATGCTATGCATTGGTAACAGTCGGCGTGTTGGTGTGGCTGTGGACACTCCAGTAAACACGTTTCCACGGACTGTTATTGTGTTTGTAATAAGCGCCTTTCATTTAGATAAGCTCCAATGCGCACGCGCACACACCGCTCTATCGACAGTTAGTGTCGATACGGTTATTGTTATGCAAATCGGATTTTTTCTCAGGTAGCGGTAATTTTTGTGTGATGAGAAAACCGTTGAATTAAACGGATGGGAAGGCATTACAATACTGGGCAAATAAAAACTTCTGGTCCCTTTGTCTGAGCGGCATGATGTTTATTTTTCCCTCCGTATCTTTATTTAGCATGTCAATATACTAACACAAATACTGCAAATGACGGTTCCTCTCAAAAGCTGCATTAATTTAATTACGCTTTGAAGTGTCACAAGAAAAATGGCAAGTTCTCTTTCTCTCAAGGGGAAAATTGTTACGGAAAGGTGCTTAATTTTTCACGTCTGAAATTTCATTCAGATGTTTCCCTTGGCCTTCAATGCACATCCTCCAATCCAAAGCCATCAAATTTACACATAATAAAAAGGAAATCGGAGCCATAAAGCAAACGACTCTGGAGACAAAAGTAACTGAAGTGCGGCGCGAATTTAATGTGTAATTTAGCAACGGGTTTCGTAAAAGAGTGAAGCGCGGTAGATACACAGTTATAAATTAGGGAGACCTCCGATATCCGCTCCCCGCAGGGACGTTGTCTATCGACCAGGGAGAAGCCAAATTAATGACGATGATGTTCAAAATTGGTGGAAAGCTGTCTAAATCCACGGGGGGTTAACTATAAAAGTGCACAATATAGGTACTGTGTTACATTGTAAAAACCTTCATAAACAGGTTATAAAATCGTATCTTGATTAGTTATTAGTTAGACTAACGAGTGTTAATGTCGCAAATCATAAAGCTTGTTCTTCGAATAATTTCTTCGGTATATACTTTTTAACTTTACTTTACAGAGAGCTCTGAGAGAGAGAGAGAGAGAGAGAGAGAGAGAGAGAGAGAGAGAGAGAGAGAGAGAGAGAGAGAGAGAGAGAGAGAGAGAGAGAGAAATTTCGTTGAAAATTTCTAAAAAATTGTCTCGATCGACATTTCATGCAGACATTTAATAGTTTGAGGCCGATCATGATCACAGGATGCACAGTTACCTCTCTTTACTCGCACAGCGCATATCTTTTCACAGAGAGAGAGAGAGAGAGAGAGAGAGAGAGAGAGAGAGAGAGAGAGAATATCATAAGAATCATCATCATAAATTAATGACTTGTAAATTAGCAAGTCTTCCGTAATTGAATTTCTCAGCAGGGGGTTGCTACTGATTCATTGGAATTAAAAATAATTTGATCGTGTACATTATAATATTAAGTAATATTTTGTATGTTAAAGGTATTCGGGTGCGTGAATTTATATGTCAATACAAAAACATGACTTTTCCTGTTCGTCTGAAGTGGGCACTATTTATTAACATCAGGAAATATGTCATGGCTGACCATTGTTTGATGATATGCTCACGTACATCTCATATCCACCGCGATGAACTGCTAATTGAACATTTAATAAAAAAAAATAATACTTAATTTTTACACATAAAATATATATGTATTATGTACTTGTTTTCAATTCTCTCTTATTTCAAAGCTATCTACACCCCCTAAGAATTTGACCAAAACAGATAACACCTTTTTCGGGGCAGTAGTGGGGAGATGAATTGTATATATACCGGTGTGTACAACTTAAAATAAAAGTTAAATAATATAGTTATTAATAATAATTACACTTTCCAGTACTTTTTTTTCTATGAGAATATTAACAATGCGAATCCATTTTTTAACGTATAGTTGAACACATTTGATCATGGACGCTAATGGTATACTGTTTGAGTGCAAGCGGGCTGCATGCATGTAATTACACGAAATGAAAATAACGTAAAAGTTTCAATAATTTAATTATTTTAAATAGATCAATTGCTGAAAATTATATAAATATAAGTATCAAGGAATAATTCATTGAATTAATTTCTATAACCGAATATTTATTTCGCTCAAACCATATCAATGGTACATGAGGTACAAAAAACAAAAATATTATTTTACAAATATACAAATACAGGGTAAAGTTAGGAAGAGTACAGAGTTAAATAAATCGAGCTAATATTTTTTTAAACAAATATGGACAATTTTGTTAATGAATCAGTGTCATTGGTATTCATAAGGTTCCCAAATTTATTGATCGAACACGTACGGTCGAGCGTGATAAAAATAATCATAAAGCCTTTCGGGGTTTATTGGATTTGATCACGCCCCGACCGTATTTTGTCACATTATAACACCCAAAGAATGATTCCTTATTAATTCCTTTTAATTAAGAGGACTCGATGGTCTTGATCAATTTTAGACTATATTGATCTCCTTTAGAAAAAGAGCTCTATGTATAAAAAAATAGAAAAAAAAACTTACATGTACATGAAAAGGTACATGTACATGTAAAAAAAAATGGATTTTCTTCTTTATTTACAAATAGTTTATAGCTAAATAAACCCTGTTTTGGGTAGATCACTGGCTATGATTATTTTTGTTATTGTCCAGCCAGCCTCCATTATTCTAGATATTTTTCCAATATGAAATTGTTGGCTATTCAGTCTTTTTTAAACAACCAGACGTGTGGCATGATCAGGAATAGTATTCGAAAGGGGCGATACCCGATATCACAAAACTGAAACAAATCGATCTAATCAGAATAGAAAAATCAAGAAAAAAAATAACGAGGACACAGTATAGGTAGATCTAATGATGAAATGTCACACTAGTATCTCTTACACACATGCATCTACAAGCATTCAAGTTCTACACTCCTATCTACGATAAGCGATTCATAAATAACACCGGTACCCGCATCATACATTTAAACTTATCGAATTCATTTTCGCAATCTACATTCAGTATGTAAATGAACAAATAACATATTTTCTGTATATGAGATCAGATTTCAAGATACGTGCCAAAAAAAAAAAAAATCAAAAATAATGTCCATAACGTTTTTATAACTTCATTCTATTCTTCGAAGTAAAAATATATGGGGAGAGATATAGGTGATCCTTTTGATATTGGTGTCCATATTGATATTTGTGTGTTGATATTTTTTATATCCGTGTTTTTGTTTTTTGTTTTGCTGATAGTGTCTTTTAATATTGGCGTATTTTGGTGTTAGTGTCTTTTAATATTGGCGTATTTTGGTGTTAGTGTCTTTTAATATTGGCGTAATTTGGTGTTAGTGTCTTTTAATATTGGCGTATTTTGGTGTTAGTGTCTTTTAATATTGGCGTATTTTGGTGTTAGTGTCTTTTAATATTGGCATAATTTGGTGTTAGTGTCTTTTAATATTGGTGTATTTTGGTGTTAGTGTCTTTTGATATTGGCGTATTTTGGTGTTAGTGTCTTTTGATATTGGCGTATTTGGTGTTAGTGTCTTTAATTTGATATTGGTGTCTATTGGTGTCTTTTGATACAGTATTTGTGTTTGTCGACATCTAACAATGCCCATTTTTCTGTATTTCATAGTTTTGCTAAACTTGACGTACATTGTCAATCACGATTGTTTTGTTGGAGCCCATTTAGAATTCAGAATATCTTTTTTTTTAAAAGAATCAAAATTTACCTACTTTACACAGGAATGGAGTCACACAATCATCAATCGATGACCGTGTCTATTTGGAGAATACTTGTACCTCAATCTATACATTGAATTTCTGTCCCATTTGTTCTCAAACAAAAACGTAACATTTCTATAATTGTTCTTCGTATGTAACGATTTCATCGAACCCATCCTCATAATGAAAAGCTTATAGTAGTAGACCTAGTAAAAGTCGAAACAACGATCGGTTGTGATTTTAACGGAAATTTAGCTGCGCTGACAAATACCGATGGCCCATTTTCTATGAGTATAAAAGACAATACCCTCTTAGTGAGGTCATAACAATTGATTGTTTCGGGAAACATTTATCTGTTTTTGTTGCATAGCGATATTTCCCCCTGCATCTCGCCGAAATCCTATTTAGCGTACGGTTGTTGTGGAACGCATTAAGAAGCGGACATAAAAATAGCAGAAAACCCCCGATACCAACGAGCAGGAGACGGTATCGATACAGACACGGTGTCAAAAAGATATTTATTGTCAGGAGATAAATGAATTTTGTGCAATTTAGGAGATTAGAGTTATACATGATCTTGCACAAAACTTCACCTGAGATTCTGCAGTCTTTGATTTACTGTTCGACCAACAGGTGTAATTGTAAGTATACATCCATATTTATCATATGTAAATTATTGTCTCAAACATACCATGATTGATATTTTTCCGTAAAAAAAAATATTGTTTGGTTGAGATAACCTTTTTTAAAACAGTCATTTCTCAACACAACAATTGAAAAAAAATTTATTCGTTTTAATTTATATAAAAGTAATTCGAGCGAGTAAATTTTCGATTCGTTTTTGGTTATTTCAAGCGACAACCAATTTGTTAAACCAGACACTATAATTGCAGTAGATTCCTCAAAGGGTAGATACCTTCTTCTTCTTTATCTACACAAAGATGAAAGATATAAATGAGAATGAATTAACTATCAAGAATTCAATAGACTAGACTTGTGTTTAGGGGTAATCTTTAAAAAAAGTTACGTGAAACTGACTCGGAAGGAATGTCATTCATTGGCTTTTAAAATCACAACACTTTCATGGATGGCAGAAGGTCGTACTAATACTTAACTTCAATAAATTAAAGTCCTTTAAATTGTTGAAAAATATCAACCAATTATTTTATTTAGGAAGACCCGAAAAGATCGGCTAGCTGTGGGTTTACCTGAATTGCAGTGCCCTGGCAACCTCAGACCAAACCGCATTGTCTTACGTGGTACAAATAAAAAATTCACCCCGATTTCGACAGACTTCGGCGAAAAGGTGAAAACTAAGAATTCCACTGCTCGAGGTTGGACAGGACTTAGCAATTGTGTGGGTTTCTTTTAAAAGTATTTTTTCAAAGGATTTAGCCTTGTCCGAGTAAGTATGCTGGTACATTTGTACTTATTGTGCTCAAACTTTCTTATAACGAAATGCCTACTATTATAGAAGCTTTAAAACGTGTTTTCAAAGACACAAGGACTTTGTGGAGATACTTATTTATTTTTAGGAGAGATATATTTGTACGTATACTATTTATTGGCTATTATGTATGAAATACAACTAAACTTATTACTGGAAAAATTTGTAGAATGTAAGAGGTAAATTGAATGTGTCTAATGCTGCTTACAATCAAAATAACTTTTAAACAATCTCTATCTCTCTCTCTCTCTCTCTCTCTCTCTCGGTCTCTCTCTCTCCATTATATGCCACCCCGATAGATCTACACACATATTTATAAGTATTATGTCCGTTCGAATTCTGGGTTTGTGAAATACTCAAAGCCATAGAAAAAAGCAATCTGTTCCCGGTCTGTTTTATGGTCATCAAGTATTTATTGACACATAAATGCCCTTCTCCTTGTGTTAACAATGCAACCATAAATTACAACAGTCCTTACTGATTGAAAGCAACTACGCGTACTTTCACTTTTACGCTGAAACCTTTACTCTATTTTAATTAGGTGTGCAGAATCAATATGGTGTATTTATTTAATGAAGTCAAGTGCGCTTAATTATTCAAAATATAAGAAGAGTAAAAAGTGATATTGATCCTCTTACAAAGGTGTAAGAATTTTTAGAATAAGAAAAAAAACCCACATAAGGTGTGTCTTAAAACGCAAGGTACATGTATCGAATTCCTGAATTTTTCAATGGAAGTGGAGAGACTTTAAAACCTCGTGTTTGCATAGAGGATTATATCAAATACTATGAAAATCTTAATGAAAAAGTCGTTTTATCAGAAGGCAAACGAAACAGTGCGTTTTATTCCAATTAAGCCCGAATAATATGGCGAGTTATCTTGACTGCAAAGGATTTTTGCCGTTTTTTTCGACGTCTGGCGTTATATGTGTCTCGATGGCATTTTTCAATTTTAAGCCTAGATTTTATTTTTATTAACTTATGAGGTCTTGAACTATCTCAATTTGCTTTTTAAATCTTTGTTTGAACTCCAAATGAATATTGACAAAAATCGGGATAGACCTATGTATAATGTGTTTTCCTCAGCACATCTGTTGATAAAATATCACTTGGACGGGGCAACAAGATAAAGTAAGTTTCAAGGAGTTAAAAATAATTCCTATATAATTTAAGTAAAAATTGTCCGAGTGTCTTTAATGCATTTCATTACTAAAGGTTTATCGAAATTTCACCCCATGATAGAACAGTATTTTTTATTCTTCAGAAAAACACGTTTTTAGCTACGATAACCATTGATCAACCCCATAGGCGCCCCCTCCATCTAATTTTATAAATGACGAATGATAAGTCCATATCTGTATATATAGACTTGTACCCTCTTGACCATAAAATCAATATTATAGTATAGAGGGTAAACGTATATTTATAGACATTATATTAGACTTATTATTCGTCATTTACAAAATTAGATGGGAAGCGCCTATGGTCAACCAAAAAATATTTCAGATAGATAATGAGAGATTCCAGTTTTATTGACAATATATATTTCCTGCTAAGCTAAAATTCAATGAAGAGAATTATAAGTTTGCATGTAAAAAGCTTATTAGGCACGTCAAACTGTTCAAATTTTTAAAATTAAATAATCTGTCCAAGTGTAAACTGTAGAATTGCAATAGATAATATCAATATAAAGGTATCCTTTAAAGAGTTTAAAACACACACAAAAAAACATACTTTGGCATAAACAAAAAGCTAATCAACAAAGATCCACCTTATCCAAAAAGTATGTATATAGACAATAAAATCTTATATTCAAGTGATGAAATCTAAAAGGTTATGAAAGGTAGATAATTGTACTTATTTTTAATAAATAAATACATGGTTGTATGTTACGTATATACTTTAATATGCACTAACATAGACCTGGATTTGTTTCAACCAATCCTTTTACTATAATTATAGTACAGACCTGGATTTGTCTTAACAAAAACTTTACTATAATTATAATACAGACCTGGATTTGAGTCAACTAATACTTTTACTATAATTATGGATTTGTCTTCAAGTTAACTAATACTTTTACTATAATTATAGTATAGACCTGGATTTGTCTCAACTTTTACTTTAAATATAGCATAGACCTGGATTTGTCTCAACTAATAATTTTACTATAATTATAGTGTAGGCCTGGAATTGTTTTAGCTAATACTTTTACTTTAAATATAGCATAGACCTGGATTTGTCTTAACTAATACTTTTACTTTAAATATAGCATACACCTGGATTTGTCTCAACTAATACTTTTACTATAATTATAGTACAGACTTGGATTTGTCTCAACTCATGACACCCCGTGTGTCATGAAGTGCATCTGCACTGAACTGAACCTTACTTTCGAACTTTTTGAAAGTACATTTATGACTAGATTTTCTTTTATGAGCTCTCGTTGTTTAAAAAATTGAAAAAAACAGTACGTTGATTGTATTTGATTCATTAACCCCCACATTAAAAAAAAATATATTAGAAAATGGATTGCAGCCCCCATTCCGAATCAGAACAAGTGCACTGGGTGTTTTTTTTTCAAGGTTTGTTGTGTATTCGTATTCAATAAACAAAGGATTGTAAAAGCAATTAAAGGTCATGCAAACATAAACTTGTCTGTGTGGGTATATATGCTCATTTAGTAACTATATCCCTAATAGTCATGTTTCACTGGAAACATTCTCTCGATTCTCAAATTACGCCTGGTAAAATGAGTTCTCACTTCAACACAAAAGTCCTTTGTATCTAATGTCCCTGTTGACTCAAGATTATGTCACGTCTTATACAAAGATTCCATTTATAGGTTTGAAGAAACAAAAGCTAATAAAAAAATATTCATTTTTTTCCTCTATTTTTTCCAGACACAAGATGTTTTTGAGTAGCTCTGTATTTCCCATTTAAAGACTAGAAGTTCTGGAAATAGACACAAAGCGTCAAAATGACCTCGACCACCCCCGCTTTCCGAATGCTTCGGAACATGCAGTACAGACACGAATTTCTGTTCGGACATTCTTGTAAGTATTGTTTTTTTTATTATGTATATGAATGATCTTTAATAATCGCATGCAGCATCCAATATGCCAATGTACGAATATTAGGATATTAATTGCAAATAACTAGTGACAGTGAGATATCAGTTACACATCATGAATCACAACCAGGGGAAAAGGTCCATATATTCTGGTATCAGACCAGAAAACATCTGTAAAAGGATTTGCTCCTAAACTTTGGACCCTTTATAGAAACCTGCAGCATAAAAATCCCAACAAACCTACAAAACAGGCTGAGGACGATTGGATGACCTCAAACTATTATTGGATTTTTTTGTGTGTTATATACGTGTAAAACCCGACATTATAATTCCTATTCTGGAATACATGCCAGAATGCATCCAAATGGATTTACGATTCGAACTACATGTATAGCGCAGTGCATTGCATAGATGGCGGATTGGGTTTTTTTCTCAACAATCGGAATATCGCTCGGACTTTTCCGTCAAGTCGCGAGAAAAACAACGTTATTTCGCGAAGTGACGGAAAAGACCGAGCGATGTTCCGACTGTTTTCTCGGAAGGACATAACACCGTGTTCGAATTGGAAACCAGCTGATTTGTGATGATGATTAGTGACCGAATCACAGTATCTCGGGATTAAGATGGTTTAAAAATCTTTCATAATGTATAATAAAACTAGTATAGAAGATTTTGGTACATCAAATCACACCACTGGCATCAATGCAGTCACTGTACCTAAATACTCATGTATCAGATCTGACATTTTTAAATAATATACATGTATGGTATAATATCGATAAATTGACGGATTTTTTTTTGTGCAAAAGTTTGCAAAACAATATTTTGAAAAAATACTTGCCATGAAACAAGTAATTTGAAGTAAATTAAGCGTACATATTTAATCTTTTTTTTTTCTCGGTATTTTTATTTTTGTTATTAAAGGAAACTCAAGAAATCTGTTTCTTCCAGTAAACATCCTTCACGATGTATCACTGTCATATAGATTACCGACATGTCATCAAATAAGGACCGCTTACAGCGCCGCATTAACTTTAATTAAAACTTTAATCAAATGTGAATCCTGACTTTCAATTGATCAATTTTAGACAACAATCTGCCTTTATATCACAGTTCAATAACTGCTTGGTTTTTCTTCGATAGCGGCAATATAATAACCTCAAAATAGGCCATTGTTCAATGCATGACACTTAATAATCACTCTTCATAAAATACGGAGAGATAACAAATGAATAAAAAAAACCGAAATCTAAAAAATTCCACTTTATGCAATTATTAATATTGAACGGATACGTGATAAGTTTGTATAACTCATATTTATTTAGTTTCTCGCAAAACGTAAATATTTTCCTCATTTATACAGAACTACGAATTTGTGCTATGTAGGAATGTAATATAAATATACACCTCTATCTTTTTTGGGTTCCGTGTTGCTCTGCTTTGAATTTGTATTTCGTTTTATGGATTTTTGAAATGGTCGATCATGACGGTTTGTTATTGTCATTTTTTTTTCTTCAATTGACAAATAGCCATTTTCATATCTAATCAATAATTAAATCTGTATACATGTAGCAGATATCACAAAATCCGCATAGATCAGTACCACGTGATTGACAATTAAAAGAGAAAATCATGTTCATTATGTTGTACAATCACACAAAAATACAAGAAGCAAAGAGTTTGAAATCTATCAGTTGAAATGAAGTCTATTCCTACTCTACTTAGACCAAAGATGTAATGTGGAAGAGATCAAGCGAAATGTGGAGACAATTTTCCGCAGTCAAAAAGGTTTAATAAGTATACGAGCAGAGACGACATGGAGAACATGCCGACAGATGCGTTTGAAGTCCCGTGTTATTGTTCTGAAGGTCTAGAAACGATGACGTCAGATTCATCCCATGTATCGATTGGCAGGAAGTCGTCTGCAAACAGAGAATAGATTAAAAAGGGATTTATAAATAATCTATGAAAATGGGTTGACAGACAACATAAATGCACCAGTTTCTTTGGTTTTAGTTTGAATTTGTTTTTAATGTTTTTAGTTTTTGCTGCAAATTACCTTAAATAAAATTATTTTCTAGTATCATTACAATTTTTGAGATTACTGAAGATGGTCAAGCTATTTCTTCAATGATATTGATGAAATGGTTAAAAGGAACGTCTGGCTTTTAAAGCATTTTGAAACATATATATATGCGCTCCTACATCAAAACAGAATGGCAGTTATACAATGAAGCAAAAATTCATACTGCAGTAGGGTCATGGAAATCAAAATCCATTGGTCGGTTATTACGAACAATTTTTCAACGTTCCAAAGTTCTTGTACATTCCTGGCCCGATAAACGCTTTATCCATAATTATTGGACTTTAAAATGACGTTAATGGAAATATGATTCCGGACACTCAATTTAGTTTTCCTTTTACGGAAAGTGGTTCGTGTGATCTTTTTCATAAATCTCTTTCCGTCTGCGGCTACCCACACTTTATTCATGTTTACTTACCTCTTAACAATAACAGCTATGTTGATAAGTTTTGCCAGCGCCCATGTATTTTACGAGCCACCAAAAACTTTAAACTAAATCGTTTTACAAGGTTTCCTTTTTTTTATTATCATATTAAACAAATTACCGAAGAAGCTTTAAAAATCGATGTTTATAGACTTTGAATGCGGGTAGTATGAGATGTCATGGATAGCGGAACGAATTAATTTTTAAATATCTTGGATTTAATCCGTAGTTATGATAGGAATTAATTGTCCCGGCATGTTCTTTCTGGAGAGAGGTTAACGAGGGGAATATGGCGTTCGCCGGAGATCAATGTTTATGAATATTTAATATACTCTCTCAGGTGCATCCACATTCTCTAAGTCTATCCTCGGCAGATTTTTCACCCCGGGTGATGAGATCGTGTGTGCGCTCCAAATTGGAACTCTTGTGATAAAATATCGTGGAACGGACTGAGAAACTTATTAAATGGATCGATAGCTTGGCAGATAAGTATTAATAAGCATTTACATAGTTAGAAACCTAATCAGGTCCCTCTTAATGGTTTATAAACACTTCATGTGCAGGAATTTGTATCCAAGATTTAAATTACCATATTTCTCTCCTCGTTCGCTATCGCACTTCGACGGACTGAGTAAATAGCGACTGATTAAAAACATGCAGCCTAAATGAATTAAAACTGGTCACCCCCAAATAATGCCGAGCTGTTCAAATAGAAGTCTGAATCAAGCAAACCCATTCACTAGCGCACGACGGCGCTCGGCTGCTTGTTTATAAGTACCGGAGTTTTGATAATCGATAGGGATAGAAAATTGAAAGGATTTGAGGACTAATCCGGATCACTATGGATTTGAAATGTTTAAATAATATACTTATATAATCCGCGCTTGAGCCATTGAGTTTATCGTCAAGCAGGTGTCAAGGTGGTGTATAGATGTAGGAGGAAAAACGAGTTTCTTGTTTTCATTTCAAAGAGGAGGAAAATTAACGCATTCTAGAACGGATAGTTAAAATATATTACGACGAAGGGGATTTTTTTTTCTCATCTACAAAAGAATATTTGGAAATATATATTTATGGAATACCTCTTGTGGATATTTAATTGAATAGGTCTGAATTTTAAAAAAAAATAATTATTCACAATGAATGTGGGTAAAGCACGCCGTGCGTACCATAGTAATTTGAATCTCCCCAAAGCATTTACTCAGTATGACCTCGTACAGTCGGGGTTTGGAAAGAGTGTTTCGATGGAGGGGTTGAACAGGAACCACACAACTATAGACTCCGGGAGAAGGAAAAGTAAACTTCTAAAGATACCGAAAGCTGAAAGCAGAGAAGCACTGCCATTGTGTTTACCGAGGCTTGAGCCCGAGGTCGATCTAGACCTGGATGCTGACGCGCGCGATGTTAGCGCCACTACAAGGTTGGCCTCTCAATTGGATTCGAACCCGAGGGGCACCGCTGAACCGGATGTTCGGACGGAACATGAGAGCGACAGTGATGAAAGTGATTATTTAAATAATTATGACGACGATACGGAAACAGCTCACAAGAAATTGGACCAAATCGGAAAATTCGAAATGGAGCATAATTGGTTGCTGCACGAGGGTTTTGAACGTGAAAAGGAAGATTTTGTAAATAAAAGCAGAAAAATTAATATTCCTATTCCAGATGAGAACCCAGTGACGACAGTCAATAGTAGAATTGATGAAATTAACTCCATGGTGAAACCTAAGGCGGACATTGGGATCCTGATTCAAAACATGAACCCAGAGCAAAAAGAAAAAATTAAGGTACGTGGTTTTTTAAAACCAATAAAGAAGGGAAAATGCATAATATATACTTGATTGGAAATTAGACCCTATACAGAATTGTGCAGAATACGTGGTTTTTTAAAACCAATAAAGAAGGGAAAATGCATAATATATACTTGATTGGAAATTAGACCCTATACAGAATTGTGCACCGTATGTAGAGTTTACTGTATTTTATTAAGAATGGCATTTGCATAATATTTTGGGGTTTTATCTTTTGCGTGGTGTCTTGTTTAAGGAAAAATAATTGAGTTATCTTGAAACATGCACTACCAATCCTATTGTACAGAGAAGAGGGAGTTCTGTGGTTTTTGCGATAATGTTCGAAAAGAGCGAAATATTTGCTGAGTCTATACCATTAATCACACTTTGATCAATATCTGGTACCATTTCAGAGACTTAAGGCACTAGCAACACTATAAAAGTAAATGTTTCGGGCAGATTGTGTAGGCAAAGGTTCCGTTTTGATTCCTCTATATTTGATTTTTGATTAATTTTTCAGTTGCAATCCCCTACTCAAGGCGAAATCAATTACTGTATTGTATTCGGTCATTGGGGAAAATGAGATGAAAGTAAACAGAGGGCCGATTTCGAGAATAGGGGGAAAATTGCATCGAGAGAAGAGAGAGCCTTGTCAAAGAAACTCTCTACTTTCTAATTTGAATAAATGCATTCGTCTCCAATGACAGTATTTTGAGTCAACTGCTTTAAAAAAAAAACGCCGCCGGAAATTTAAATATTCCTAATAGGCCCTGATAGAGAGAGCAAGAGAAAAAAAACCGTTTTAGAAAATTCCGACAATTACTCGGGCTCATTATTCCGGGTAATTGTTCGGTATATAAAGCCTCGGTTCTCGCAGACATGCTATAGCAGACAGTGCTGTTTGTACATTCATCGGAACCCTATAAAAATTCTGGTTTGAACAATCCTTTTCAAAGGCACGTTCAACACCCATTATAAATAAAAAATCTAATAAGAAAAATGCACATAACTATTGACAGTTCAGGGCTTTTAATTATGTTCTGTATTTGCATTTTGCGTTTGGATCGATCGAATTTAAATGTTTACCACGGGACAATTAAGTGGGAGGCGTATGTTAAATTTTAATCTTCTTACAATGACGTAACTTTGTTCTTTAAGGGGGAGTCAAACAAATATATATCGTAAAGAATAATAAAGCCTTATGTTCTTTTGAGATTTTAAATACTTGCATTAAAAATTGTTATTTCTTGTTATTTTAATAGAATGCGTACTTTTGTAATGGTTTTTTTAAAAACCTTTTTGAACAAGGAAGATGGATGGAATCTTTATAGCATGTACATGAAGTTGACTCAAGATTCATAAGTGTGTTTGTTTAAGAAAACCTAAATCTTATATGGGTCATAAAGTAATCGACGAGGAAGATACTAAATCATTGTAACGATATCAAATGTTTGATCACTTAACCGTTCAAAATACCAATAGAATGGGTCTAGTTTGCCGAAATAAGATAATGCCATGGAGAAAAAAATGTCAATGAATATTTGATAAACTGTGGCTTCATTTGAACCAGAGCAAGATATAATTGATAGTGTATACTCGAACCGCTCTGGCGAAACTGTTAAATGTGAAAAGAAACTAAAAGATAGGGGGGAAAAACAAGAATAATCATTATGGTTAATAGCTTTTCATTTTGTCTACTCCTCTTTACTGTGGTTTCTATGATCAAGCTTTGAATCCAATTAACCAAGCTTCCGAAGGCTGTTCCAGAAAGTTTTCATCTTCTGACTCTGAAACCTTACTCTAAACAGATTTTATTTTCTACATTCACAGAAAATAGCAGAAACTGATATTGACGACATAAAGAAACGATTTAGAAAGAGTTGGAAGGTAAATCCGATTCAGTTGTTTACATAACTGTTGATTTTATCTGAGTACTTGTCCTTTCTTATTTTGTATATATAAAGAGTACTTTAAAAGTACCGATTATGGAAACCTTGAATTTATTATCTGTTCGTTTGAGATAAACGTTTATGTTAATCCCTCATTCAATAAATGTCACCGATTAAGATTTTAATCTGCATTAATATTCCATGCAATTATGCAATAACATTTTTTTCACATGACAGAGATTTTAAAATTCATATATTTCACATACTCAATTGCCAAATAAGGTTACATCTTATCAAAACTATGGTTTATTTTTAGAACGAAGATAAACTTCGCCATGCTCTGTTGATGGTCAAGATAATGAACAGAGCTCACCTGCCAAGAAGAAAGTAAGTGTCTCCTTGGTTACCTTGAACCCCCCCCCCCTACCCCACCCCCACCCCCTTCAACTCCAGCTTATCCCAACTCCACGAGTTGCCATACTTCTTTCATTCCATTGTTGTCGACAACAGTAAACCATTTCGCAAAATGTCTCATTGTATTAACGCAGCCGTGTTCGATATTTTGGAGTACTAAAGCTCGATTGTATTAACTTGCTTCTTTCGGGTCATTAGGCGATCTTTAAATCCATTTTATATCCAAACATACGATCTCTGCATGAATCAAAACATCGGATCAAGGGATTTTAAATATGGTTATCAAATTGAAGGTGATAAATTACAAGGCGTATGCATTTACAAAATATGAAACATCAATAATTGTGCGAAAATAGGGCATATATTAATGTATTCATTGAAAGTCGACCATTGAATATTTAAAATTTTAATAACCCCCCCCCCCCCCCCCCAAATACTGGAACACTACTGTGTATTTCATGAATGATCTCAAATTTTGTTTTTTAAAATAACAAAAAAAAAAATATACAGATGATATCAAAAGTATATTTCACACATGCATATGTTGTAAAAGAATCAACTGCTCTAAATCATAGATATTTCAAGGAAGAAAAGCCAGTTGCAGGAATGGCTTTGAGACGTCTGAAGGCACAGGACCAAGCTGAGCAGACGGACGTCCCACTGCGATCCTCTGTATGTACATTATTTATGATTTAATAATGTCTTCAAGTCGAATTCATATTTGATTCCAATCCCCATTTGAATATTTTTTTCAATTATATTTTTTAAAATTTGATAAGTTTCTAATTTTACTAGCTTGCCTTTGATATGGAGCTAGCTCTTACAACTCACCCTGCTTATCGAACAGAGGAGGACCTGGCAAAGGTATGATCGCTTTGACAAAACTTAGGTTTCATTTAATTAATTGATACTCATAATTGAGAGTAAAATTTATTTTTAAGTAGACCGAATTGAGAAATACATGTAAGGATATGAAAGATTAAAGATATGAAGCCCTTTCATTCTTTCCTAAAAATCGGAATAAAAAATTATTAAATAGATGAGATTAATTGAATAATAAGGATATGAAAGAAAGATCGATATTGATAATATTGATTTACATAAATGAACCTGACATATCTTTAACACCCCCCCCCCGGTATACAATGAATAGTTCCTTGTACGCGATTTGTGATAATGATAACTGATTAACAATTCAAAAATGAATTAAAGCAGGTTTGGATCTTTAAAGATATTTTCTTCATTTTAAGGTGATATGGGTACTGCGAGCAACAAAGGCCTTCAATCATTTATTTCCCGTGGAAAAAGAAAGAGACCTGGCCGAAGTTGTTGGTTATGAAAAGTAATAAAAGCATATCATATATATAGTATCTGTTGATGGATTTTAATATAAATTACTGGTACACTAGGCGCAGTTGTCGATTTGAACGAGACGCCATTCGAAAAGTTACACCGAAAAAGGAATTGATATTGACCAAAACATGATTTTTTTTTTGTAATTTCATATTTTAATGGAATATTCTTTATTTTAGATATGATCCTAATAGAATTATAGCATACCAAGGGCGAAAGCCTGAGCGGTTTTATTACATCATGACCGGAAAAGGTAAACATTTTGAAATTAATCATATATTTGTAAATTATGAATGTCATATTTCAGAGGTCGGCGTTAAAACTTTATATAGCCGTACTGATTTTAAATCTGTATGTAGTGATAGAGAAAATTAATATTTAGTTTTTGGTTTGACAAGTTTCAAAACCATAATATGTATACAATGAATTTATTGCTCTTACAGAATTGTTGAAATACGGTCTTTTAAGTCGGATTTTAAAAATGAGAATAAATGTATTGCATAGCTTAAACTCGAAGTTATAAGTCTGTTATTGTTCGGTCTGAGCAAATAATTTATGTTTGCGTTCGAATCTCTGAGTAGCTAATTTTGAGCTTATTGTGAACAATTTAGAAAAAGAAAATTTAATATACATTTCAAATGCTTTCATTTAAGCTTTAAAATTACGTAACCCTGTGAAGTAAGATATTTGTTGTTTTTTTAATGTTTTTCAGTCCGAAAAGTTCGGGAGTACGGATTATCTACAGGAAAAGTAACGCGGACCGAGGGACTAATCAACAAAGGCACTACAACTGACGTAAGTCTGGTGTTTGATCCAGGCTGTGAACGTACTTTTCAAAACGCCCACATGTCTTACTCTGTACGATGTTTTCAGGGGGGGTGGGGGGGGGGGGGGCAAGTGGGGAGTCCGTGCATAACTTTATGATAATTCGAATGTCGTGTTCAGCCAAACTCACTAAGCAGACAATATGACAAAATATATGTTCATAATAATTCCCCACAGCTGGTGGGGAAGTGATAAAGAAAAGAAAAACATTTATTATAAAGATCGTTTTTAGTAAGAGTTAAAACGTATTGACAAATGAGCTTTATTCATGGAAATTATCATGAGTTAAAACATTTCATCATTTACAAGTAGGTCACATATAAGGGCATGTACTTTAAATAGTTACGCTTTCTTTTATGATATATGTATATATGTTTTACGTACATGTAGTCAATTTCCGGTTCAGCGCCACCTGTCCATAATCAGTGCCATTGCTTCCTAATTTTTGGGGACCCGGCCAATTCGTAACATTGTTACAATAGTTAAACATTTATAGTTAGACCAATTGAATTGCTTTAAAAAATTCTGTTGTTCTTATTGTGATTTCAATTTGTTTGTGTTTTAGTTAGAGGAGTTAGAAGAGCAGTGGTCGAGAGAGCACCATCTTGTAACCCATGGGAACGTCGAAGTTCTCATTCTCCATAGATCCGTAAGATATATATTAAAAAATCATTAAATTTCAACAAAAGATAAATAATACGATTTACTATACACCTTTTACTTTGCATGAATTACAAAAAAAATATGAAAAAATGAATAAGTTTAAGTATCACCAAAATAAAAAAAAATGAAGAATCCATTTTATCTTTGATTTTTTAATGAAATTTTACATTTTAATTTGGCATTGGGAACCCGGTTCTTAAATCCTATTGAAAGGATATGGTTGTGTAACTTTTGCAGGATTTAATGAGATTACAAAACAAACTGGAAGGTCCTCCCATTGATTACCTTAGGTAAACAACATTTCTGCTCATTAACAAGTAGACATTTCATTGCTATTTCAAATCTCATAAAACATCTGTTAATATGTAATAATTAATTATTTTTGTTATGAAAATACTGGCGCCCTCCCCACCAAGTTTGTTCCACATATGAGTGACCTTTGATGTATCTTTTTTTCCAGGACATTACAGTTATTCTTTGAATTCCCAGTGGAAGTGTTCTTGACCAATACGGACGCAATTGAACTGAAATACTACGGGTACCAAATGAATTATTTTTCGTCAATACTTTTCATACATATTAATATTTATTGAATAAAAGACAAGCGAATATGTACATTCATGTTGTTTAAAGGTTTGCTTTCATTGTTTTAAATATTTCTTTTTCAAAGAAATTGTAAATGGTTACTGAAATGCAAAATATTATACAGTGTACCTTTCACATGGGCGTGAAAAGATTCTGTTTTTTTTTGGGGGGGGGGGGGGGGGTGGGGGATGTTGTTGTCGTTGATGATAAGGGGGCCCATTTTGAAGATTAAACTTTCCCTTTGAGGGTTATTTCTTGTTTTGATTGGTATTGCTCCTTCACACAAGTAATATACATAGTCAAACAATCATGAAATACTTTCTTCCACACCTTTCTGATGCTCCTCTAACACGCATATTTAATTTAATTTGTTCTATCCTTGAGATTAATTTGTTGCAGACAAGATGCTGTTATATCGGACGACACAAACAGAACCCCGTGGATCCACGTGGTCAAATCGGTAATGAACGACGGGATGAGAGAGAGAGAGAGAGAGAGAGAGAGAGAGTTATTTGTTATTTTGAGTTGTGTACAAAGATAAATTCAAAGCTATTGAGATTTTTATATAAAATTTTGTATAATAAAGTGCTTTGAACATAAACTTATTCAGTATGGTGTACGAATTTTTTTCATGAATTCAGAATACATTAAATACTTTCCAGGGGCGCGTTCGAGTTGTGCGTATGCAAACTGTAGTTGATGTCCAAAATGAAAGTAAATTTGCCTATCAGAAAACCGAGGAACTTGGATTTGGACGGTCTTTTAGCCATGCCGATGGTAATTGTTTGTAAATTGTGTAGATACGTTTATAACTATATGAAAAATATTTGTGCACGTTGTATTTCTTCAATTTTTAAATTCAGTAAATCAACTATGCACTGGAGTTAAAGAAAATTTTACTGGTACATGTGTATAATAAATGAGTACGTCTGTATTGTCTAATTAATTCTTTCTACATGTAAACATAGCCTACGTATTTACAAGAAAGTCAAATATAGGTCATAAGAGTGATAATAGGGGCCTTAATTAATCTCTGGATTCCAACAAATCAAATATTATTTGTATTGGATAATCTTTTTTGTAGCCATGTTAGGATCTCTGTTTTCTCAGCGGAAGGCTAAGGCGGAGCGGGGAGCTGATCAAGTGTCCTTTCCAGAGGTGATAATTTAAATGACGTCTTATATAGTCTAGTTTTCGTCAGAAAAACCATAAATTAATTGATATTTAGTTTTTTGAAACCACTTTTGATCATTATATAATTTTTTTAAAGGTTTAAAATTTAACGAAACTTGTTTTCAGTGACGTAAGCTTCATAAGAAAATCACGTATTGTGCCACCTTAATTTAGAAAATTGTTTATTTCTTCTCACCGACGGACAAGAAGTTTAGCCGATTCATATGTTTTTTTAATAAAGAGCATCATCTTATTACTTCATCTTATTAGCCATATAATTATTTAGTTTGTTGATCCCTTTTTTGGTTTGCATTAAAGTGGGAGAGGGCAGACAACCTTATTTGTTATGTTGAATTAAATTCTAATTGTAGTGTAATACCAAAAAAGAAAAATGTCTTGAGGTCCTCGGAAGATTATTTTCCTTCCGGAGAAAATAAGTGTATGCCATAGGCTTTTGTATTCATTTTTTTGGCACAGTTTGATATTTTCATTGTCGAAATTATAGAAAATTTCTAAATTACACTTGGGGGCGGGGTGTTTCAATTTCCTGTAATTTGCTCTGAATATTAACAGAAATATGAAAAATAAAAAATAGGAATGGGTTTAGGGTGTTCTTTTTTTTTGGTGTTTCAACCCATGTATTAAATCGTATGTAAAACTGGTATACAAATCTGTATTACAAATCTGTTTTTTTTATCTGAAATTAATGACTCAAAATTAAGAAACATGTTGAATTAAAGAACAATTGATGTGAACCGGAACACGACAGAATTTTGTTTATTCCATTCTAATTTTAACCATTACGCAACCAGATGCCGGATTTCTTACGAAGTCCTTTAGGACACACCCTTGGGATTGACCTTAATTCCCTGTCCAAGTTTAGTGCCCGGTCCACTCAATTTTCCGAGGGAATAGGTCTCCTCTCAAACGTAAGGTCATATTGGGATGACACTAACTCCATTTATTTGCATTTGTTTGACCATAAAAAAATTTCAATTGGATGTTTGCTGTGCTTTCAAAAGTGTGACATGTACACCTATTATCAAACATTCAATGGAGTAAACAATATGCATGGAGTTGACTAACCCATAATTTATGTGGTGTTGATTTTTTTGAATGAATTTGTCATTTTGAAATTTATTCATTCTAACATGTTTCTTATTTATCCTCACAAATGAGAGTTGACATGAAATATTAGAATATCTTATAATTATGTATACACGTTTATTTGTAAAGCAGGATCCGGATTTATTATCTATAACTTTTTTCTACAAAGTTTGACACAGAACACTTAGCAATTAATTAAATTGGGAAACTTTGCAAAAAGATGTTTTTTTTAATAATGAATGTTTATAATTTATTGTGAGATAAAACCTTCAATTTTCGATATTCTGAATTTTGAAGTTGACAAAAAGACATAAAACGACAGCATCAGCCGACAATAAAGCAGACGACAAGAGCGATAACTCTAAGGACAAAGAAACGAAAGAGAGCAAACCAGAGATAAAAGTGGAGACAATTCAGCCCTTAATGGAAGGGCCTTCCAAAGCCAAGAACATCAAAAGGAAAGCAAAACTTATAAAAACTCCCATAATAGGTAAATTCTAAAATTTATTTTGAACATTGCATACATTCTACTTATAATAAATATCCACCCTCCACCTTAATTCTTGAAAAATATAACCCAAAATATGAGAAAAATGATTCGTAGAAATAATCAAAAGTTCTTTGTGTCTATGTAATTATCGTTATCTTACATATGATATATGACATATTTTTCTTATAGCTGAACCTAAAACAGACGACCCAAAAAGTGGAAGAGGTTCGCGGGCGGACATAGCGCCAGAACATTACGTGATAGAGGAGGAAACTCCAAGAGACATGGTAAATTAACGACAAACTCTCGAGAGTTATTGTTCTTGATGTTAAACAACAAACCCTATAAAATTACTGATCGATTTTTCTTTTTCACTCTAGGCCAGCGCTTCCGATCGTTCTTCTTCGAACGGAACTGTATCTTTCCCGCCAATTAATGCTCTACCGTCTGCCAGATCGTGCGGAGAGAAATCAACAGCGAGCGAATTCCGACAACATGGAACGTTCCTCACACGAGAGAAAACGGAAGCAGAAACAGCCGTCTCGGCCAAGATCAGACGACAGAAAAGAAAAGAACATTTGCCTTGTCTTCCCAAGCTGCGTCCCGCAAAACTTCAGCTAGATATCCTCTCTGCTGGCGATATCTTTGTACGTAAAGCATTCTAACAGTTGATTAGCAGATATATAACTGGTATTTAAGGTCGTTCATCCCTAATTGTTTGTACCCCCTTCCCCACCATTCAGGATTATGAAGACCCACACAAATAATGGATAAAAAAAGAAACCACGTAACAATCTTTGATGCAGTCCTCAACCATTTTGAGTTTTAATATCTCTTTTCTTCCATGCATTATAGTGACTGCACTTTTTTGAGCGAAAACTAATTCCAAATAACCCCTTGTTCACTTTTTTACCAGTTGCAGCAATTAGACAGCACCAATAACGGATCAAAGGTCAATATTGAATATTGTTGGCGATCAGTCGGTTGCTTGTTGCTTCCTCAGTTGTCTCTTGCAGCTTTTATATTTCCGTGCCAGCAACGTCATTTCCTATTCGTGCGTTGCTCACGTGACACACAATGTTTCTGTTACACACATTTTTGCCTGACTAATATTGTGACACTTTCACAGGACTGTTGAGTGTGTTTGTGATTACTAATGATACTGTGTATATATTCACATGAACTCTAGGGGCTGGATGCAGTGTCCCGAAAATTTAGCAGTATGTACCGTGACCCGTTTGGTGAGGTGAGATAATTCGTACGAATTTTCGTAGACAATCTAATATCTTACTGGATTGCCAATGGGAGTTAAAATGTTTCTTCTTTGGATCTAACACTTTCGATTTTACTTACAAATAAAGATATTGATATTTTGCAAAATTTTAAATTTTTAGATTAAGATAACGAGTGAATACGGATTTATTCATTAATCTAAGTTTTCACGACAAGCAAGATGTACTGATTAAATTGATCTTCATTTATCATATTTTAAGAGTTTTTAAGAGTTTAGATTTTAAAAGCCAATACTAAAAAACTAACAACATGATACAATGCATTGAACAATAGAATTGAACAATTTCTTTACATGTTTATCTAAATTAAGGTCTCTGTAAATGTTAGCACATATTGGTGTTCTTCTGTTTAGCTCTTCACTAGTGAACACGTTATCTTGTGACTATGGTAGCTTTAGAAAACTTTGTCCTTAGTGCATGGAGTACTTCAGTAGCTATGTAACAATGATAATTTATGTGTAAAATATGCACATCACAAGCTAGCCTAGAATTTGTAAGAGCTTAAATTTAAAAAAAAAAATAAATTCAATGTTTGCTTTCATAAAAGTAGTTTACATCACAGAAGAAATAAATACATAGTTGAAAACAATTAACTTTTTTTCTAGGGTCTGGAACATTTGGATCCGCCTATAGCTTCGGAACCGAAAGGAGTTAGTTTGGTAAATGCTCAGACCCTTTCACAATTTCTAACATTCAAATTCATGTAATTAAATCGAGAAAAATTAAGTTTGAATTTTCTCTCATACCAGTTTTTTGAAATTCTTGTAGATAAGTGACGGAGCAGAGATAATTCGAATCAGCAAACGATTCTTTCTACAACATGCACAGAACAACACAATGTTACGAGTAGAGACCATGGTAGGTACCGGACAAATGTACCTCAATCTGTCTGTAGGCATGGTATCATGTAGACAATATACCGTAAAATATAATTATAGAAATATAGAAATACGCTTCAAAAGAGAAAAATACCATGTCAGCCGCGAAATATTTCTATACAACGAAGAAATGTAAATTGAAACAAACTGATTTGTCAAATAGAGCAAACTTTTTGATATCATTGTGATGTTTATGAAATATTTCTAATTTCTTCAATTTTTTAACACTATTGTTTGTTTCAGCAACGAGAATATATGTCCGTTGAGGAAGCCAGCAAAATCATTTACACCAACGAAACCTGGAACCAATACAAAGACATTCTAATGAAGAGGAAGGTGGATGCGCTGTTGAGGAGGGATTAACCAAAACTTCGTCTTGTCCTTAAAAATGGATTTTGAGCAGATAACATTGTAATAGCTTCCGGTTCTTGTGATAACATAATCATGACATCTACCTTGGTCTCAAGAGTCAGTTTTGAAGGGCGAAGAGAGAGAAAAAACTGTTTGAATGAGTACATTTTCATGAAAGACTACTTATAAGACTGTGCGTGCAATACAGTACTGACAATTGCTGTAACTTATTATTTATTCCTTCATATGTTGGTGCTTTGAGCAGCAGATACTGTCTGATTTCATAGTGCTAGTCAAACTACTCATCCGCTATAGTACCACTATGTATGTATGTATGATGCAGCTAATTGTACTTCACAACGAAAGAGAAGGAAAAGAATGGGTTGTATGGACAAAGAAAACACGGATTTTATCGTGCATTTATTGAGTTTCACAACAAAATATGTGATAAAGACTTCATGTATTTTTTTTTGTTTACTTTATGATCCAATCGATGTTTTCTTTATAATCAGTATTATTATTATGAATATTAAAAGTTATTTTTAATTAAATATAAATCTTCATTAACTTATTGAATATTGTTGTGTGTATCATTAAATTTTGTTCATTTGCTTGTAATGAGTAAACATTTGCTTGTAATGAGTAAATGTAAATATAAGCTTTTAAAATTATTGGTTTCAAAATTTAGATGTAATATTTTACGGTACATTAAACCAATACCTTCACCGAAAACCACCAATAACCAAAAATCAATATCATTAATAGCCATTAAACTATCCATTTTATGTTCTGTAGAAATATAGAGTTTTCGGGATTTCATGTAGTCAATTTGGGGTAAGTCATTTGATACATATCCGAGTCGTAGCATGTATACTTTCTACTGAATCTACAATGTAGCTCCCTCATAGACAATAGAGATTTTTATACCGCCATGAAATGTTCCATTCAGGGTTTCCATTATTGTTCCTCGATGGCGAAGTGAATCCTTTTCCTTATCACTTTAAAACCTTGTCAGAGGTTTTTCGATAATGGAGCCTCGTTTTGCCTATCAATTATTCACTTCCACTCGACAAAAAATTGATCATTTTCTCGCAGTAGTTAATCAATAGTTTCTATCATATTGATTGCGTCACTTCCATCCAATCCGTATAGTAGTATTTTGGCGGTCTTTTAAATTCACAAAAGTTTTGCACTTAACTATATCTAATATTGCGTATTGTTTTCTTTTCCCTCTCCCCCCCCCCCCCCCCCCCTTTTTTCGTTGCATTACAATAATATTGATAATCCCCATGGTAAGTTTTTACAAAATAATGTAATATTGCATTGCCCTGACAAAACAAGGGACAGTTCAATCGACCTGGGTTTTTAAATCAATAAAAAGTCTGGGTGACAAAGAACAATTCATCCATAATTAAGCCTCTCCGCAGCGATCCATAGCCATGGTCCCGGACCGCTGATCCAATTAGCTACATCCTGTTTACCTGGGTTTGTGGAAGTTTCACCAACTACCTGAAGTTATGATTAGGTGGAATGTACGAACAGAGGTATGTTAATTACTGTAGCTTTTCATTTTGCTTTAGTTTGGAATGTAGGATTTTCACTTATGACAAGATGGAATGTATTAGCAAATGTATTTTGCTGTAGCTTTTCATTTGGCGTTAGTTATAGGATTGTAAGATTTTCACCTATTAACTGTACGACTATGTACTAGCAGAGGTGCGTGATTTTACTTGTAGGTTTTTCTACTTTTCATTTTACGTTTGTTAGAAACGTATGCATGATTTATTCATTTAATGATACATATATATGTGCGTAACTGGCAATGCAATACACCATCAGTTCTGTAATAAGATCAATAAATTTAAATTAAATATTACTCGATTTTCAATCATCTACACAATTATGAACAAATGTAACTTTGTCAAATAAAAAGAATACATTATGTTAGTATATTAGATTTATCGAAATTTTCTTTTTCATCCTCAACACTTTAAGGCACACCGCTGTTCAAAAGCCGATATAAATGATTAAACAGATATGTACTTGTATAATTAACATATATAACTATCTTATCAATGGACTCTATTTTTTTTTAAATTTCTACAGAGTTTTTCTATATACACGTATTTATCTTTAAATGCATGCTTGTTTCCGCGCCACACAGTTTATTATGTTAGTTGAAAACTTTTTGGGTAGGGCATCTGTTGCCTGTGGTGGCATATCTCTGCCCCTTGTATGCAAGTTATTTTTCTATCAAATATGTTGACATGCAAGATAAATATGTTGACATGCAAGATAGTTATGTCAACATGCAACATAACTATGTTAACATGCAAGAAAATTGCAGTCAAAAGAGAATTATAAAAAATATCAAAAAATATCAAATATCACCAACTTGTGACATCCAAGATACTGGATGCTACTTATTTATGTCGACAAGCAACTTATTGACGTTGACATGCAACTTATTTATGTTGACATACAACTTCTCTATGTCGACATGCAACTTATTTATGTCGACATGCAACTTATATGTTAACATGCAACTTAGTTATGTTGACATGCAATTTATAACTTGCATGTCAACATATTTATGTCGCATGTGAACATTACTAAGTTGCATGTCAACGTAAATAAGTAGCATGTGAACATAACTAAGTTGCATGTCGACATAAATAAGTTGCATGTCAGCATATTTATCTTGCGTGTTAACATAAATAAGTTGTATTTCGATATAAATAAGTAGCATATAGCATCTTGGATGTAACATGTGGGCAATATTTGAGATTTTGGGGGATTTTTTTTATAATTCTCATTTGATAGCATTTTTCGGGCATGTCAGCGTAGTTATGTTGCATGTTGACATAACTATCTTGCATGTGAACATATCTATCTTTCATGTCGACATATTTGATAGAAAATAAATTGCAACCAAGAGGCAAAGATATGCCACCGTAGTTGCCATCCTAATGCAAGTTTTAATGTACTGTATGTGTTTAAATGTCAGTCTGCAGTAAAGTGTATAAGAATATGACGTTTCAGGAGTCTGTTTAAAAAACCAACAGACAAGGTTAACACGACACAGACACCCCAGGGCGGTACTCTAGGAGCTAGCGCTGCTTCAATATTTTTGTCCGAATTAAAATTTCTGGAACTTTCTAGGTGGAATATAAAGTGACATGGCAGGTGTTCGAACTCTGTAGATAATTTAGTGGAGAACTCTAGCCGTTGACCATTAGTTTGACTTATTACCCCCCCCCCCCCCCTGTAAAAAAACATTAGATCGAGGAGACACATGTTCTGTTCTGTGGTTACCCACTGTTTCGCTCTCCCCAGCTTAAACAATGCTTTTGAAGATGCATACCATTGAGATTTTAACTTTAAAGAAAGGGTTTTAAAAAATGAAAACTGTTCTATAATCAAACTAGAAGAAAATAATTTTGTTTAAACCCTTAAATCACAGAGTAAATGCGTCGACAAACCATTAAATTAAGTTTTTTATTGCTGTCACAAAAGTGTTTACTTATTTCCTTTATACTTGCAGACACTATGTCTAAAGAAATAAAAGCATCATTTAAATGAACACCACAACTATCAGTGTCCCTGACACCAGGGACATATTCGAGAAGTACCCGGATATTTTGGTATTCCTAGTGGTCGGCTGCTCTATTCTGGGTGCCATACTTGTTGCTGTGTGCGTGTATCGGTGTGCGTTGGACTACAAATCAGGGAACATACGAACTCGGCGAGTACTTCCCAGAAACATCACAAACACTGTAATATGGGGAGTGCAGAACTATCAATCGAAACGGTTTGAGCAGTTACGAAACAACTACAGCCGCAAAGACGATTCCGTTTAAATGTATTAATTCAGCGAAATGTATCAGTTTCAGTGAAGATTCCGGAAGAACTTGCGAGAACAGAGTTGAATGATGAAGCTGTTGAAACACAAGAAGCCGCAAGGTAGTGAATTAACCTCCGGTTGTTGGTTAATTGACGTGGTAGGAGAACGAATAACTGAGATTGGTGCACTGGAGAGCGAACGACCATAATTATATGAAACATTGATTTGAATGTTTCGCTCGGGCTATACTCAGGAAAAAATAAATTGCTTTATGTTTGTTGAAAACCATAAAACGTGGTTAATTAAAGGTGAATGAAGTGGATTTTCATCAACAGATGACTGTTTTCTTGTTTATGGATGGTTCACATTTTTTTTAAATCGAAGTGCAGGGATTATGATTCATGTCCGTATACGGCTGGTTAACTCGTGCGTATATTTTGAAGTGGAAATTTGGAATTGTACCTCCATTGATATAATTTGTTATTGATGACTATTTTGTATATCTAATATAATGCATTTGTACATGTAATTTGAGGAATACATGTAATTTAAAATGTCTACGAAATACACAAGAAGATATGACGTATATACTTTAACGATGTATATTATAGAGTTTCTGTAAAATATATAATAAATATTGTTTTAACATTTATTGGAGTGGTAAATATAAACACGAGGTAGAATTTTTTAAAAAGGTTAAGAGTACAAAATTAATAGAGTATTTTATGGAGATGAATTATGAATAAAAGCGTTCTATGAAAACAATCATGGTGTGACTTATTCATTCTATAAAGAATTGGGAGTATTTGGGACCTTTTCCCGAAGAAATATAGCACATAACACATATACCGCATAGATAAGAGAAGTTCCTGTCGTACATAGATAGTATATAGAGAGACTGCTGGCGATAAGCAATCGGAATGTGGCTACTACCAATTGTTGGGAATATTTTGTTTTGCATTGGTTTTGTAAAATCCCAATTTCAACCAGGATGCAGTTTTTCAAATGGACAATGTATTTACAACGTCAAGCTTGGACAGTCACAGTTATGTGACGCAATAGGTAGTTCTGACCATTCAACAGCCTCGACACATTCAAGCTCTGGTGGGTGTTCATGTGACGACATTCACAAGGTTGGAAGTGACGTGACGTCACTGCAGACGACAGTGGCTGGTCTCCAAAATGCCGTAGATAAACTGTACGGAGAAATGAACATAACAAGGTCCGATTTAACCAACACACAGGATTTACTTCATGCTGAGCAGCAGCATGCTGCACAATTGCTGGTAACTCTAAACAGCAAGGAGAAAATATTGAACCAGACCAAAGACGAATTGGCAAACGTTTTGATGACGGCAAAGGGTGAGCTGGATAATCTTCGACAACAGTTGATCAATGCCTCCAGACAACTCTCGGTGTGTCAGGGCAATGCTGGTCTCCCTACAACAGCACCTGCAGGTAAACTCATATATCCATATTTAATTGTTTCGTTAATGAAATTACACGCATTAATTATAAAATATGACACGCATTATACACGGATTGATTGAAAAATGCAAAAATAAAGTTTTGATACACGTGATGTACATCAGTAAATTTCATGACTGTTTTTTTCTAACAAAATTTTTACTCTTTTAAAGTTTACTCTGCGTTTTCGACTTTTTATTGCGGATTCGAGAACTACGAAGGGTCCATGTGCCATTTTCAAGCGGAAACTGGCTCTGGCTACACTTCGAGTTCCGGTTATATTTGGTTACGTCAGAGTGGACGACCATCAAGTCAAACTGGACCCAACATGGACCATACGTACGAAACATCATCAGGTATACTGCAAAGAAAGGTTTTCGTATAAGTAGTGATGTCCAGTGTAACAGGACCTTGAATTTAAATAGTAGCTATGTTTTACAGTCAAGCGAGACGTTTTAAGCGACTTTGATATATTTCAGTGTCGGACAGACATTGCTCAAGATTTGTTCGAATTTAGATCGTTGCCTATTTTTCAACATGTTTTGGTGTTAGATAGCTATATCATACTAAAAGTCTACAGTTTTGTTAAAGTGGCTCTAATAACTTTGATTTAAAACAACCGTTTCATTTAGCCTTTGAATAATAGTGGGTGTGATTTGTGACTTGTTTGAAGGCCACTACATGACCATCAATGCTGACTACATCGCCCAGCATACTTCTAGCAGCAGTTCACACACGATGCGTCTCGTGTCCCCGACCTTTGAACCTGCACCAAACTACTGCATACGTTTCTGGTATAATACGCACGGTGTTGACGTACAACCACTGAAAGTTTACGCAAAGGTCACTTTACCACTATACTCAACTTTTTCTCTGTTTTCTTCGTGTTAATTTTCTTCGTGTTAACTCTCATCTCAATCTTTACATAAAAAAAGATAAATATTTCATTTTTGTTGGTCGACAGAATGTTTAAAATTATGATTTACCTGCCCATGTAGATTAACAATGGTCTAGGATACCCAATCAAACTGATTCAGTCGGTGAACAGCGTGGAATGGAAGTTTGGAGAGGTTGAAATAAATTCCGAATACACGGCTCATAAATTCCAGGTATCGTCCAAGTACCCATTGATTAGTTTCTACCAAGAACGTAGGACGACGGATTTTTAATAAGCTATAATTAAACAGATAAAGCTGTTAATTATAAGTAATTAGGATTCATCACTCTGCACAAACAAAAAGAATTAATAGTTTGCTTTTCTAATAGAATCAAAGAATAAACTGGTATACTCCGAGGGACAGAATTTGACGTAACTCTTTTTCACCTATTTGTAAATTTATAAATTGTTCCTCTTATCTAAGAGAGAGTCACTGTCAGTGTACCCTAAATGTAGGGTTTTTAAATGTTTTTTCTGTTGTCACGTGTTGTGTTGTAGGTAGTGTTTGAGGGTAGCACTGACGCTCACTACTCGTATACGTACCACTCTGGTAGTAGCAGCACGAAGACGTACAAGCATAGATACGGCAACGTCGCCATCGATGATGTATATGTGTATAACACAACCTGTAAAGGTAGGATGTCTGTGTATAACACAACTTGTAAAGGTAGGATGTCTATGTCTATTTGATATAACACAAGTTGTAAAGGTAGGATGTCTATGTCTATTTGATATAACACAAGTTGTAAAGGTAGGATGTCTATGTCTATTATAACACAAGTTGTAAAGGTAGTATGTCTATATCTATTACATGTATAACACAACTTGTAAAGGTATTATGTCTATCATAATACAACTTGTAAAGGTAGGATGTCTATGTCTATTATAACACAACTTGTAAAGGTAGGATGTCTCTGTCTATTGTAACACAACTTGTAAAGGTAGGATGTCTATGTGTATAACACAACTTGTAAAGGTAGGATGTCTACGAGTATAATACAACTTGTAAAGGTAGGATATCTATGTCTATTTGATATAACACAAGTTGTAAAGGTAGGATTCTATGTCTATTATAACACAAGTTGTAAAGGTAGGATATCTACATCTATTACATGTACCGGGTATAACACAACTTGTAAAGGTAGTATGTCTATTATAACACAACTTGTAAAGGTAGGATGTCTATGTCTATTATAACACAACTTGTAAAGGTAGGATGTCTCTGTCTATTATAACACAACTTGTAAAGGTAGGATGTCTATATTATAACATAACTTGTAAAGGTAGGATGTTTATGTCTATTATAACACAACTTGTAAATATAAGATATCTATGTGTAAAGATAGGGAGCTGGAGACTATGTGTATAATACAACCTGTAAAGATAGTATGTCTATAATGTGTAAATGCATTCTGAAAAGGTAGGATAACTAAGTATACAACACAACTTGTAAATGTAAGATGTTATGTGTAAAGATAGGATGTCTTTACATGTATATGTAATACAACCTATAAAGGTAGGATGTCTATATGTAAAAATAGGATGTCTATGTGTATAATGTCAAATAATTACTTAGATCTACATGTATCAAGCAAAACTTAATATAGTTTCTTTATGTTCATAGACATACCAGTTTGTCCATTGAATTCGTACAAGAATGTAAACATGGACAACACGACATCGTGCTACACGTTTCACTCCTCACCGATGTCTTGGTATGACGCCATTAACGAATGTAAGAAGCAGTCGTATAACGGTCATCTCGCCTCGATATCAGATCAGCAGGAACAAGATTATTTGGTTAATCTCATCATGTCCGACATAGGTAATTTTCCTTTTTTTTATTTTCAACATTTCTATGATAATTTCCACGCACAATTTTCTGTTAAGGTAGCTCCATACTCGTAAAATTCTCTGAGGAAAGTTGAAAAACCGAACTGATTTCGACTTAATAGACTTAAATGTCATCAATTGTTAGAAAAAATATACATGTCATCACACTTTTTGAGATGCCAGATAAACATAAACTAGAGCATATTTTAGCATTAGAAAAATGTATTTTTTTTCTGTTCAAAGTAAAATCTTGTAGGCAGAAATTTGTTTTTCTTGTTTAATTTTAATGTCAACTTTATCAGAAAACTAAAATTACAAAAATATTTTAAAATTAATCGTTGGAATAAGAAAAACTATAGCATTTAGACATACAACTGAGAGAAAAGTCAGAAAAAGAGTTATTTCCCCTTTGCATAGATAAAATATATAAAAATTTGGAAATTTAGTATAAAATTAAGTGCAAAAATATCTTTAACCTACCAATAATTCTAATTACACCCGTGTGATTATATTCACATAAAATAAATAAAACTATCTTGCACAATTTTTAAAGAATTCAAAGTTTTACAAAAAAGTGTGACGTCACAGAACACTGGATCTACTTTAAAGCTTAGTCTCGTTACACCATCCACTCGGCTGTTTTCGTAAATATTTCCTCAAAGTTAATTGCTTGGAAATTTAATTACGGAAAACGTCCTAGCGCCTGATTGATAGAGACTAAAAGGAGCTTGAAAAAATATATCCATTAAATTTCAATGCAGGATTAATGACGACTGGCCAGAACGGATTTTACATTTCCGGAAATGACGAAAATTCGGAAAATCACTTTGTATGGACAAACGGAGGCTCTCCCACTTCCATATCCTATTCCAACTGGTATCCCGGGCAACCAAACAATGTTGGTAGCAACCAAGATTGTATTCTGATGCAGTACCCTGATGCAGGATACCAGTGGGGAGATGTGGCCTGCACTGAGAAACATCCGTTCATTTGTGAAAGCAGATACTAGATACAATAAAGTTGTTTATAGTATACATAATAAGCGATTTTTAAAAAAAATGATCAGAAGGGTGATTAAATAGTTATCTAATGCTATTAAAATACCCAAAACTGGTCAAGAGCAAGCTTCTCACACAATGTACGACCGTTACTATATTTTTACTAAACAAAAAAAAGAACGAGCTAAAGCGACTTCTACTTTAATAAAAATTATATATGTACAAAAAATAATAAAACGAAGATTATTATATAAACAGAAAACCAATTGATTAATCACTGGGTGTAAACGTGTGACATGTATACTAAATTACAATAGTAATAGATGTGTAAAAAAAACCTTAAACCATTCAATGGTTTTCTCACTTTTTAACCATCGAATAGTTTTTCACTTCTCACTTTAGTGCGCATATTCTAACACGCGTGCCTTCTACGACAAAGAAATTGAAGTCATTTTCTTGGAATGCTATAAACCGAGGACTTTTAAATTCATATAGAATTCTTAGTGTTTCACCAGTCTGTGATATAATATGAACATTATTGCTGGCATATCCACAAACATAAATGTTACCAACTGGATCAACGGCAAGACCAAATGGCCCCTTAAGAGCTTTGTGCTTGTAAACAAACATGATTTTGTTTTCTTTATTTCGTTTTGTCACAGAGCTTGTCTTATAACATGAATGTATGATATTGCCAGACTGATCGCATATAATATCATCAGACTGATTGTCAACTGCTTCTTCCTCGATAAGCTCGAAATCGGAGTTTAATACACTCAGCAGTTTGGCACCAATTGTGAAAAATTTCCCATTCACGCTTGTAATTCCTGTGGCTGGAAACTTTGTATGGAATGTTTTAATTTCAGCAAAATTATTTAAGTTAATCATTTTGATTTCGTTTTTCTCTGGTATTGAAAGATATAGGACTTCCACCCTTTGATCATAATGCATGCCCCATAACGAACTGGAAAATGATAATTCTTTTTGTAATTGCCCATCCTCGCCGAACAGAGCACAACGATTTAACCCAAAATCTGTAAGAACCAAATGACCATTTGGTAAAAACGCACCTCCTCTTACATCAGAACACGGGATAACCATTGTCTTTATATCATGCAATTGATTTTGATGGAAATCAATTACTTCTGGAACTCTTGTAATCTTTTCATGCAAATTCAAATCTACGAATTCCTCAAAGTTATTTATTTCACAGACTTTTGTTTCGCAGGGAATACATGTCAAGTCAATTTTTAACTTTTCAAACTCCATTTTCTGTATTTCTCCAACATTTTCTTTTATCAGAGAATACCAAAGCAGAGTTTGCATATTGTTCTCACGTTCCATTGCCCCTTCTAACGTTTTTTGATATTTTCTCAAGTACACTTTTCGATTTTCATAATTTTGTATTGAGGATTCAAGTTTTAGTTTGCTATCCTTTGACAATTTTGCCAGATTATTAAGCTGTCTTTCTTTAACTTCATTTAAATGATTAACACATTGTTCATGGGCATTTCTTATCATTCCTGAAAACAAATCGACACTTTCATCAATTTCTTCAATGTTGAGTTTTTCAATTTCGATTTCTTTTTCCATATCGTAACAAACTCGTTTCACTTCTTTCAGAAGCCCATTTGCCTTTATCTTTGCTAAATCAAATTTAGCAGCCTCTTCCCTTATGGAACCAATGTGTTTGCATGCTTGATGCATCAGCGGAACACACAATGCACAAGAGGACATTTGGTGATCTCTACAAAAAAGGTCAATCTTGCATTCTGGATGAATTGTGCAAAACTTTGGCGTACTTTCTGTTCCCTCAACTGCATTTGTGGCATCATTGAGAGAAACAATTTCATGTTTTAGAACAGTATTTAATTTCTTGTGCATGTTTGAACAAGTTTCGCAATATGTACTTTCGCAATCTTTACACCAATTGACTGCAATTTCTTCGTTTCCATTGGTTTTACATACATCACACAAAACAGCAGATGTCACCAAATCATTACATTTTCCTAACAAAGACACAATAAATTTGTTTGTTGGGACCAGTTCAGTCCATTTGTCGCAGGCATACTGTCCTATTACTCCTGGTGCAGGAATAAAGTCCCTACAAAGAGGACATGTGAATCCCAAAGGCGTTGTTTTTTCACAGGAAGATTTGATATGGCTGTCAAGACAAGCATGGCAAAATGTATGAGAACATGGCAAAATCCTTGGAGTGTTGAATTTCTGGAAACAAACGGGACACACTGTTAAATTGTCAAGTTGTATTTGGGTGTCGACATTTGCTTTCGCCATTGCTTTTTACAGAAAATGAAACGAAAGTAGAAATCACGTGCTCGCCGATCGCGAGGGAATATCCCGATTCAATAAATCTAATAACAAAAACACCAGCTACAACAAACCTTTAGTCGTTAAAGTATCAATGTTTTTGTTGCTCAAAGAAGGATGTATGCTCTTGATTCGATGTTTCATCTGTTTTGGTGTGAATAAATGCATGATTTTAATTTCTAATTGTAAAGCTCACGGGTAGCTGTAATTAATCGCCAACCTATTAAGCTTTAATGTAGCGCAGCAGCATTGTATGAAATTTAAAATAACGCAAAACTTATAAACATTACCATACCAGTCGGATCTGTGCAGAACTCCTGATTTCCATCAAATAAGTAATCAAGATTTATTCAAGATAATAATATATAATTCATTCAGTGACACAACATATGAAATACTATAATTATAATTGCACTTCCACTCATTCATATCTTAATGACACATATAATTAATAAATTAAAAGTCATTAATGTATCATCAGAACCATCTTTTTAAAACCTCCCAAAATATAGGGGTGTGCAAAGGGGAATAACTTTTACTAAATAATCCCGTAATGTTACATTTGATTGAATGCAAAACAAGATTTACTGTACCATTTGGTGAACTGAGTTAAATTACTCACTTGCTCACTATTATAGTTAACCATTCACTATATTATTGAATAAGAAAATTTATTGGAATTTGAATTATCAAATAAATGAACCATAGATGCACATCACAGTTTATTTACTTTTTTTATATACAATTTTGGTTTTTTCCTATTATAACTTATTTATCGATAAATCCAAAAGAAAATTATTACTGAAGAAAAATAATTTCCAAAAAATCGCCAAAAATAATTAAATTGATATAAAGTTATATTGTTCAAAAATAATTCTCAATAAAAAAAAAAACATAGAAATTTAATATAATTAAAAATCTAAGAATTTCCGTAACATTGACTAACTTAAAAAAATTACGGAAATTACAACTCGCAGTTAAATCGCCGAATAGTTGATAATCCGATCATATAAATAAATGAAAAATAATAATCCCGAAGTTAAATAATAAAATAGAATTTAAAAAAAGAAAAATAAATTGTAAAGACTAACGTACCAATAATTGCTCTCTTAAAAAACAGGAATTTAGGAGTGAAGATCAGACGATAATTCTTGGTATTTATACTAATGAGCAAACGATAAAAAATAATCAGCGGCAAAAATCATTAATCTATCATGTGATCAAATTGCGATATGTGATAGAATAACTTTTGAAAAATCGCTTTTTGGTCTCTCTCTCTCTCCCTTTCTCTCATAACGATCATAATAAGAGAATATTTGAATCGACGACACTCATTAATCAAGAAACCCCTTCTGTAAGATACAAAAAAGGGGGGGGGGGGTGTTGTACGGTTAGATGAAGTAGTTTGCAATTTAGAGGATATTTTTGTCTTGAACAGGTGTGGGTTTGCAAATCACTATACACATGAAATTATAGCGACTTAAATCAAATATACACAAGAACAGAAATGTGTACATACATAGTTTGCATTGTATTTTTTCAAAGAGTAATTCGAGTTGTATGCATTTAATAACATGTGCAGTTTCTTATTTTGTTTTGTGATGCATAATAATTTCCTCCTCCCTTTTTTGTAAAGAATAAACACCTTTAAGTAGTAATATAACAAGCTTATAAGGTTAAAATAAGAGAACAACACTAATTATTTTAATATTATCTACCTAACTCTGATGCCAACCTGAAAAATATCCTCGCGACCTTAAATTGCCATAATACTAAACCGCTTCGCGAATATACTTACATGATAAGCGGTAAGCGCGCTGTTTTTCCTTAAATAAAAAAATCATATATTGTCATTAGTTTAATTTCCTCCGAAATGATGTCTATAAGTACTTACAATACTTTGATTTTATTTGAATAATGTCTCTTACCCCCCCCCCCCCCCTTTCCCCATTTATTTATTCCTTACAAAGAACAATATAATGACATGTCGTTTATGATATTAAGATATATTAGTGCTACCACACATACTTGCATGTGTAGAAAAAAAAAAAGATTTACAATATATAATGATTACAGGAATAAAAATATTCTTTGTACATTGCACATCTATATGTGTTTATCAGTTTTTGTCGTCTTGGCAAATAGTCATTTAATTTTTTTTTCTTTTCTTTTCAACATTCTTATTAAAATTACCACGCACATGTACAGTTTGTGTAAGAGCTTAGTCTCGATTCACCACACACTCGGTTGTCTCCGTTTATCTGCCAAGCAGAATGCTTACCGGAAATTTGATTACGGAAACGTCCTAACGCCTGATTGATAAGACTAAACGGAGCTCGAAAAAATATATCCGTGAAATTTCATTGCAGGATTAATGACGACTGGTCTGAACGGATTTTACATATCCGGAAATGACGAAAATTCGGAAAATCATTTTGTATGAACAAACGGAGGCTCTCCCACTTCAATATCCTATTCCAACTGGAATCCCGGGCAACCAAACAATGTTGGTAGCAACCAAGATTGTGTTCTGATGCAGTTCCCTGATGCAGGCTACCAATGGGGAGATGTGACCTGCTCAGAGAAACATCCGTTTATTTGTGAAAGCAGATACTAAATACGTGTACAATAAAGTTATGAATGGTATATGAGTAAGCTTTTTCTTTAAAATCAACCTGTTTACATATTCATTGAATTATTTTATTTTAGATGGCAATCGATTGCATAATCTTCATGTTCAATTGAATAAATATCAGTCTAATATTTATTAATATGATGACAACGAGTGTCTGTTTTTCATGCCTTACTCGACAAAAAAGTAATTATGTTATTCAAAATTAATATTACAGGACAAAATTATGTCCCTGTAAAAGAGTATTCAGCATTTTAACAAAGTATTCACACCTATACATTATTCTCTTGTGTTTTCCCCCGTAAATCTGATGCTAATTTGACGCAACGCTGGTTTGTATAATGGCATACATTCTCATTTCTTCACTATTCAATTTCAAGGTAGCTCATTATATCAAGGCTTTTATTTTTACACGTCACAAGATGGCGATTTAAACGTTTTAAAATTCTTAATTTTTTATCAATCGATTTGGTTGACTATCTTGATAAATGTAGCTCGGTTAAAGACTTGTAAATTGCAAATCGCGTGTTCTAATCTGCTTGGGGTTTTTGTTTACATAATTACTGAAGTAAATTTTTGAAAATCATAATTATTCAACAAAAATTGTATATATTTTGCCTATTTTACAACTATATTGTATGTATAAATATGTTTGGTCTTCTTATGTACCTCTTGTACCATTATATGGTGTTGAGTGAAAAATAAACTGAAAACTAAAAAAAAAATAATATTCTCCTTATGCACATTGCTACCATCATCAAGTAATTCTCTGCTGATTTGAAAAACAATTTCAAGCTCCAGTGAGCCAGCTTAAATATTTTGTTGAATTGTTTAATAATTTTTTGGTCGATTTGTTCCAGCGTCATCGTAGCTAAGTGGCAAAAAGTACATGTATAGCCGCAGGTTGTGAACCAAAGATCACAAGTTCAAACTGCTAGAGGCTGATGTTTATATTTTCTAAATTAAATTTTAAATAATCATATTTTACACAACTCCAGAAAAAAGCTTATTTTTCGCCTATTTGACTTCTACGTGTTTTCTGATGACTTAAACTATTTTTAGGCCAAATTTAAGTTATACATGTATCTTTGTAACTGTTAGTTTCTTTATTATTATTTTTTAATGTTCCGTTTAAAAAAAAATCACTTTGGTAAATGAAGTTATTGGTAATGATTATTGTAATTGTATGGACAATATTTTGAAAAATATCGTATATTAGTCTTGTAGAAAATATACCCTTTTCCGGCCTGTGCAATATTAGCCAAAAATGTCCCTACCCGTGAATAATAAATCTAGGGGGGGGGGGTGGTGAAATAAAATTTATTACACACCTCTCTCCCGCAATCTCCTATTGCTGTTATACATCGAATTACATGAATCGTCGCGTACTAGTACTATAATGGCTTTCAGGCTGATATTCAGCAACCTCCAGCTAATTACATGCAATTTTGATGAAATATTAATGTTACAAGGAACTGCTGTTTAGGTGAGCGATGTGACCCATGGGCCTCTTGTTATTATACTATTACATTCCGAAGCATAATTATGCTTTTTCTATTATAAACATTGAACCCCTTCCTGGGGACCCAGTATTGGTCTGAGGTTTACGGTTGGCTTGAACAACATACAATGTAAATAGTAACATAGGAATGAAAATGTGTAGCACTGCGGTGGGACCGCACGTACACAACCTGAAAAACTGAATGTAGAAGAGTTCCACTTCAAGAGGAATAACTCTCAGACTGTACAGAACATCAAGAAAGATAACTCTTGGTTCCACTACTGTAACATTAGAGTTTACACAATTTGAGGATCCTTGCATAGTAATCTCCCAAACATTAGCATTATAGTTCTCGAGAAAAACTTTTTAAAAACATTTTCAATATATTTTTCTACTTTGAACCCTCTGGTGGCCACAGTATTAGTCCAGTGCTAAAGCTTTAATTATTTGGAATCTACATTATTTAACCTTAAGGATGCTTGCATAGTAATCTCACATGCTGAAGCATTATAGTTCCCTAGAAAAAGATTTTTCAACATTTTCCCTTTATATTTCTATGCTAAACTTTGAACACCTCTTGGGGCCCCAGTATTAAATTGAGGTCACGGCTTTTATAATATTTGAGGATGCTTACGTAGTTATCTGACAAATTGATGCATTGTAGTTCTCGAGAAGAAGATTTTTAAACATTTTCCATATATATACTTCTACATTTAACTTTAAACCCATCTTGGGTCCCCAGTATTAGTCCAGGGGTATCTATTTTAAAACTGTCGAGCCTTCATTATCCAAGGTTGTATGCATGATAGTAATCTCACAAATTGAAGCATTGTAGTTCTCGAGAAGAAGATTTTTTAAAAAGATTACCTTTATATTTCTCTAATAAACTTTGACCCCCTCTTGAGGCCCCAGTATTGGTCTTGGGGTCACGATTTTACCAATTAGAAATCTACATAAGCCAAGGATGCTTGCATAGAAATTCCACAAACTATAACATTGTAGTTCTTAAGAAAATAATTTTTAAACGTTTCCATTATGTTTTTTTTTAATGTTAAAATTTTGAACCCCTCTTGGTGCCCCATCAATTATCAAGGAGTTACGATATTTACAAATTAGAATCTACATTATTTAAGGATGTACATGATTGTATGCATAGTAATATCCCAAACAGGTGCATTATAGTTCTTGAGAAGAAGATTTTAAAACATTTTCCTATATATGTTAAAATCTAAACCCCTCCTGGGGCCCCACTTTTTGATCAGGGGTCACGATTTTTACAATTTAGAATCTTCACTATATATACAACCCGTGTAAATATTGGTATTTTTGGTGCAGTAGTTCTTGAGAAGAAAATTTTAAAAAAAATTTCATATGTAATTCTATGTTAAACTTTGAACCCCGCCTGGGGCTGCAGTTTTGGTCCGAGGGTCACAATTTCTACAATTTAGAATCTTCATTATACATATCAAAGGCCGGAACGCCCATAAAGGCCTCGAGCTGACATTTTCTTTAAAATAGGAACTATTAAATGACTCCTCTGAAACCATAAGAGATAGAAACCTGGAATTTTTACCAATGTCTTCAGTACACATAGAAGGTTCTTCAATCTATTCATACCGAAAGGATCTGAGCCCCCCTTCTAATAGTTATTGCCCCTGAAAGTATTTAAGTTTCCATAAAATCACTTCCAACTTTTTTATTATTTGACTTAGAGACTTCGGACCACTTGGGATGAAAGCGTCTATCTTGGCCGAACAAAAAACATAAAGGTCAAAGTTCAAGGTCATTTAGAAATCCGTTAATTAATGAGTTTTTAGAACTCTTTTGTTTAGGGTGGTAGAGAAATGTAATAGGACATCTTAAGACATTTTGAAATATAACTCGTTGGCTCCTTATTTTAAATAATAACAGAGTTATTGCCCTTATTGTACCAAAAGCTTGTTATCGCCACTCTTCTGAAACCATAAGAGATAGAAACTTGGAACTTTTACCAATGTCTTCAGTACACATAGAGGGTTCTTCAATCTATTCATACGAAAAGGATCTGAGGCCCCCTTCTAGTAATTATTGCCCTTGAAAGTATTTACATTTCCATAAAAAAAACTTCTAACTTTTTTATAACTTATCAAAGAGACTTCGGACCACTTTGGATGGAAGCGTCGCCCTTGGCCGAACAAAATAACATAAAGTTCAAAGGTCAAGGTCATTGGGAAATCTCTAAACTAATGAGTTTTAGATCTCTTTTGCTTAGGGTGGTAGAGAAAAACTTTTTCAAGGATGTAGTAGGACATCATATGAAATTCAAAATATAACCCTTTGACTCTTACCATGTTACAATTATAGAGTTACTGCCCCTATTTACGAAAACCTTGTTATCGCTACTTCTCATTAACCGTTAGAGATAGAGACTTGAAACTTTTACTAATGTATTCAGTACACTAAGATATTTCTTCAATCTATTCATACCGAAAGGGTCCAAAGTCCCTTTCCAGCAGTTATTGCCCCTGAACGTTTCGTACATTCAATAAAACACACAAATAACTTTTGAATCAATAATCAAAGAGTCATCAGACCATTTGGTATTGAAGCGTCTACCTTGTCAGATCAAAATGACATAAAGGACAAAGGTCAAGGTCAAGCAATAAAAAATTGCAAACTTAATCGTTTGACAATTGTTTATGAAGTAACGCAGAAAAATACTTTATTCTATTGAAGCAATCTTATTTCAAACATAAAAAACAATGAGGTGGAAAGACCTCTAATTGTTCGAGAACAATTAGTCTACTAGTTATACTTTACAATTATTTTTTCCGTGAATGTATTTCTAATTTTCCTTTTCTCAGTTTTAGAATCTTTTTGTACCGCTGGGAAGGATATTTCATGTATTTTGTTAGATGATGATCTTTTTTCACAGGGACTACTTCTTTCGGGGCACATGCAGCAGCTTCCTGGGGAGTGTGCAGTCTGTTTACATACAAACGGAAAACGCGTGGAAAATGCCGTATCGCTTGCCCTTTTTATGGTGTTAGCTGATGAGATAGGCAACAAATAACATTTCCTCCAAATATTTTGTCATGAGAAATACATATTTAACTGATTTTTAAGAAATGTTTCCCTTTATAGTGCTATATAGTGAAAACAATTACCGGTGTGATACCTTGAACGGATCTATTACGAATAAAAAAAAAAGATTTTATCGATAGGGAAGATGGATTTTCGGAAAAAAATCACTACTGAAAATCAATTTTTTTTTGTTATTTTCTATCGTACATATTTCTAAATTTTTTAAATTTGCATTTTGAATCTATCATATTGCTCTAGCAATTCAACTATTAATCTTAAAAGTTGGCTAAAACAGGATTTCATCAGTACAATGACATATTTCTGCATGGTTTTTTGCCTAGATATCCTTCAGGACCGGTCTGCCCCTAAAAATATCTTAGATATTTTGATAGGTTCCAAGGAATATATTAAGATAGAAGTTTTAGGGGCACCCTGGTCCAGGGGTCGAATTTTGTCAAAAAAACCCCCCCAAAAAACAACAAAAAACACTTATTTCAATCATAGTGGTCTATATTTACATTGTAAAGTGTTTTGATAGTTCAGAAGGTTAAACAGCTGGTTTTGTCACACATAATGTGTTTGTGCTCTGGTTCGATTCCATCTGTGGACATACTTTTTCTTTTAAAAAATTAATGGCAATAATAAACACCCTTTTTTATTTTTGTTCTGCAGCATTGTGCATTTTGTATATTTAATATCGATCTTCTTCCTTCAACGCACTTTTGCTCTTTGAATTAAAGATATCGATCATGGAAAAAGTAAACACTTAACTATATGTAAAAACTGTGCCTTAATGTAAGCTCGCTTTGTTTGAGGATAAGAATCATTTACTTTGTGTTACTGGAGACAAGTGCCGCGTGGAAAAATAATGCCGAGCAAAAACTGATGCGTTTGCCATTCAAAACAACTCTGGGAAATGGTACCATTGTAGGAGAAGTATTGCAATGTAGATGTAAGAATGTGTGCATTGGCGACATTATCTGTCAAAATGCAGGGGAAAGGTTTCTAGAAAAGAAAAAAAATGGCATTGGATTAGTTAGGAATTTCGTCCCCTTGCCATCCCGGCATCAGGCACGTACCCTCATACATCGGATGTAGCTGTAAAAACTGAAGGGAGTTTAGTTGAACGTACGGCGAATGATAAAAGTGTTCCAACATCCCGTAAAAATCCCTCTACATCTGCAACTCTCGCTCTTCCTGATATGTCTGTTGAAAAAAACTAAGGTTTACAAATTTGATAATTACGTGTAGTTGTAGATTATTAACGGTTTAGGAGATCCAGTGAAAGTTATACAGACCATGAACAACGTGGAATTGAAGCTTGATAAGGTTAAATTAGATTCCGAATACAGGACATGCAGACTATTTACGGAGACAACTTGCAATTGTCTGGTTGAACGAGAACGAAAAAATGAAAAAAGATCCGATAAAAATCATTGCAGGATCAACGACGACTGGTGGATTTTTTGTCAGAAAAAAACATTTTGTCTGAACAAACGGAGGCTCGCTGACTTCCGTATCCCCCATTCCAACTGGTAACCCTGGCAACCAAAGAACATTGATAGCATCCAATGCCGTACCCAGATGCTGGTCACCAATGGGGAGATGTAGCCTGCACAAAGATGCATCCGTGTTTTCGTAAAATTAGTTACTAGATACATGTACATTGTAAAATAAAAGTTGAGAATTATGTGTGGATATTAAGCTTTTACAGATGTGGAGCCTGTTAACATATTCAATGAATGAATATATTAGGGATGGCAATAGATTACATAATCATCAGATATATGTAGTTTAAATATATTTCAATATTTATAATCGGTCTTGTGTTAATGAGTGTCTGTTTTACATACCTTACTAGACAAAATAGAACTTATAAGTAGCTGTCAAAGCAGACATTTCAATATATTTGAATAGGACAAGACCTTGCCTTTGTTGAGTTTTTTTTTTTTTTTTAGCTTTTCAGCCAATATTTGTTTGTTTGCCCTTTCTTATACTCTGATTGTGATTTAAGCCTGGAGTGTATATTAGCATCAATTCTACATATCTTCACAGTTCAAGTTGTGTCATCATATAAAAAATATAGATTTTTTGTTTTAAAAAAAGGGGGGGGGGGTGCGGCCATCTTGTACATTTGAGGATAAGAATGTAAACATTTCTTGAACTGGCTTGTTTTTGTCCGAAACTGGCGAAAAATGTTGCCAAAAGATATAAAAGCAATAAATACAAAGTCCTACATGTCATTTTTGTTTGAAAGGTATGCATACAAGAACAGAACAATGTATTTTTAATTACTCCGAACAGCTGTCGAACTGCGCAGGTACAGACTTATTTGATATTTAAAAATCTGAAAAAATCTGAAGAGGGTTCATCAGTGTCCTCTCTACAACTATTTGTTGAGGACAGTTCATGTAACGAGTAACAAAATTCAGTTATATGAAATTGAAAATATTGATGAAGTTTAATGTACCAATAATTTATTTAAAAATATTTTAAAACAGATTGCAGTAAATTACAAATTGTATTTTATATCATATTTAAAATAAAGCATGGCAGACACTATGCGTAACAGTAGTCATGCAGAGTTTAGACACATACTGGTGGGTCATGACCGTAACCGTGATTTCAGAAGTCAAGAAGTCAAAAATTTCTACTTTAATTCATTAATAAAAGGAAGAATATATATATATATATAATGAAATCATGTGATATAAACATTAATTCATGTACAATATTAATAAATGTATCGAAAAGTTCTTTCTCCAACGGTTTACTCAGTGTAGTTCATAGATTCCTACCCCGTTTTCATCTACAACAAAGAATTTAAAGCTGTCACATTGGAATGCAATGAACTGAGGACGTTGGAATCCATACAGAACGCGTAATGTTTCACCAGATTCTGATATAACATGAATATTATTGCTGTGGTGTCCACACACATATATGTTGCCAATATGATCAACAGCAAGACCGTATGGCGATTCTAGATTGTTGTGCCTGTAAACAAACATAATTTTATTCGCTTTATTTTTCTTTGTGACGGTATTTTTTTGGTAACAAGAATAAATGATATTGCCAGAATCATCGGATGTAATATCGTCCGAATTAGCATCAACGCCTGTTTTCTCGATTACTTCGAAATTAGAGTTAAACAAACACAGGGATTTGGCGCCAATCACAAAGAACTTTCCATTCACACTTGTAATTCCTGTCGCTGCAAACTTTATTGCAAATGTTTTGATTTCTGCAAAATCGTGCAAATTAATCAATTTGATTTCTTGTTTCTGTGGAAAAGTAACGTAACCGACTTCCGTGTTCTGATCATAATGCATGCCCCAAGTCGAATTCGAAAATGTTAATTCTCTTTGTAAAACGCCTTCCTCGCTAAATACAGTTAAACGTTTTAAGAAAAGATCTGTGAGAATCAAATCACCATTTGGTGAAAAAGCACCTCCTCTAATACTAGAATGGGGGATTTTCCATTTCTTTATAACATGCTTCTGACTTCGACGAAAATCAACTACCAGGGGTACTTCTGGAATGTTAGTGACCTTTTCTTGTACATTCAAGTTTACGAATTTTTCAAAGTTTTCAATTTTACAGGCGTTTTCCTCATTTGGAGTAGATGTCAAATCCATTCTTATATTTCTGAACTCCATTTTCTGTATTTCTGCAACATTTTCTTTCATTAAAGAATACCAAAGCAGAGTTTGTTTATGGTCATTACTGTCTAGTACCCCTTCTAACGTTTTTTGACATTTTCCCAAGTACATTTTACAGTTTTCATATTTTTTTATTGAGGATTCAAGTTTAAGTTTGCTATCCTTTGACATTTTTGCCAACTGATCAAGCTGTCTTTCTTTGACTTCTTTCAAACGCTTAATCCATCTTTCATAAGAATGTCTTATCATTTCTGAAAACAAATCGACGTTTTCCTCATTTTCCCTAATGTTGCGTTGTTCACTTTCAATTACTTTTTCGAGATCGTAACAAACTCTTTTCATTTCTTTCAGAAGCCCATTTGCTTTTATCTTTGTAATATCAGAATTAGCAGCCTCTTCCCTTATTGAACCAATGTGTTTGCATGCTCGATGATTAAGCAGAACACACAATGCACAAGAGGACATTTGGTGATCTCTACAAAAAAGGTCAATCTTGCAATCCGGATGACTAGAGCAGAACTTTGGCGTACTTTCATCAGGCCCGACTCCATTTGTGGCGTCATTGAAAGAAACAATTTCATGTTTTAGAACAGGATTTAATTTCTTGTGCATGTTTGAACAAGTTTCGCAATAGGTACTTTCGCAGTCTTTACACCAATTGACGGCAATTTCTTCCTTTTCGTCGGTTTTACATACATCGCACAAAATAGCAGAATTCACCAAATCACCGCATTTTTCCAACAAAGATACAATAAATTTGTTTGTTGGGATCAGTTCACTCCATTTGTCTGAGGCATACTGTCCTACTACTCCTGGTGCTGGTACAAAGTCCCTACAAAGAGGACATGTGAATCCTAAAGGCGTCGTTTTTTCGCAAGAAGATTTGATATGGCTGTCAAGACAAGCATGGCAAAATGTATGAGAACATGGCAAAATCCTTGGGATGATGTATTTTTGGAAACAAACGGGACACACGGTTAAATTGTTCAGTTGCATTTGGTTGTCGACATTCGCTTTCGCCATTATGATAGTCTTTCAAAGAAAGTAAAACGAAAGTAGACGTCACGTGCTCATTGAGAAAAATGCCGATTCCGACATAATTAAATGGTTTTTCATTACATTGCACAAGTCAGGCTGTTTTAAGTCGCATTTGAGTTCAATATTTCTTTCCATATATTCTAAGTTCAAATAAGATTTAGACCATTTATGTAACACATTATACATTACATGTACGTACTGGTCGTGTCACATTCCTTCTCTATGTATATGAAGTTTATTATTTTTATAACGCGAAACAACTGGTCAATAATTTTTCTTTATTAGTCATTCTTTCTATTGTTTTTCATGGTTTATGACATTTAAGGAATAAGAGATCATTCTTTTAGTATTATGAGATGATCAAATAAGGTCGGGGCATCCAAAAAAGTCTGAAGAGCTTTATTATAGAATTGATCACGCTCGACCGTATTTGACCACCTCTTAATATTCAAAGATTGATTTCTTATATTAAGGCCTATATAATTTTTCACAAATTTTTCAATATAATGTAAACTTATGGATATATATGCAATTTTCAATTCGAAAAAATATTCAAACCTTGCTTGCGGCTGGTGTAATGAAGAATAATGACCCCCGTAGAATAATGACCGGGGGTCATTTTTCTGCGTAGAATAATGACCCCCCCGGTCATTATTCTACGCAGAAAAATGACCCCTTTGCCTGAAGAATAAGTGTCATTTTCATTAAAATGAGCACACTCCACATGAAGAAAAGTGACCCCTGTAGAATAATGACCCCCTTGTATATTAAAGTTTTTCAGTATATTTTTTTTTATTATTTGTGAAATAGTCTTTACACTATTGTAATTTTTACTGCTGCAGTTTACAGAAAGTAACAGCAATTATAATTCATATTCATATAAACTTAAAGTGAAAGAAGGGGTATATCTTAGAAAATAAAAATCCTTCCGTTATAACAAGATATTGATTGTATTTCATCGGGGTATGGTTGTCACCTTAACAATTACATTTACACATATCTATTGTGTTCCGATAGGGCCTCTTCGACCTAAGTTGCAAAGGTGATAATGCGAAGGCGAAGGAGCAAAAGTGCGAAGATGCGCCGACGAAGCGCGAAGATGTGATGCCTAATGTGCGAAGGCGAAGGAGCGATACTATCGCTCCTTCCCAACTTTGCACTCTGGCCTTCGCATCTTTATTTTATTGGTACGAATGCGCTAGGCCATCGCGCTAACTATGAATGTTTATAAATATTTTAATGTGTACATGTAACATATATGTTTATCAGTAATGGCTATGCCTAATTATTATCTACTCCACATAAAATTTAATGTCTGCCATTATGTGTACATATGCACTTCTAAACTCCTGTCACTTACCAGCCGTCTGTTTACCGTGGACCAAACACAGTAACATTCTAATTTCATTATGCGACACACCTTGCTCATGCGTGGATCTAGAGGGGGAGAGGGGGTCCGCCCTCCGGAAAATTCAATATTAATAATTTTACGCAGCAAAACGGGAGAGGGAGTCCGGACCCTATCCCCTTGGATAATTTTATTAATTTTATAAAAAAAAAATTCCAAAATATGCCTCGGAACCCTTTAAACGATAGAGAGCTCCGCAATTATAAAACATAGGTAATCACAGACTACAAAGCTCACCGAGACGAGGCATCACCTTTATGAGGCATCACCTTTATGAGACCACTTTTATCATATTATATGAAAACCATCCTTTATGATCTTGGATATTCATGGATTCTGTTTTGACACAATATCGTATATCATCTGTTAAAAAATTGTATGATAATCATATGTTCATATGTTAATCAATACAATAATATATAATTGAAATTGCATCCTATCATACTTACAATATATATCATATACTACTATAAAATACCGTAAAAAATGTGAGATATGATATTATAGCGTATGATATGACATTGTATTGTGTTATACATTATAAATGTATTTGATCAAATAATAGAATATCATAAAACATAATGCAATATAGTATTATATGAAACACTATCATATTGCAATAATACATCATAACATTGAAACATCTGATATTATATTGTATAATTAAGCATTCAAACATTATTTTTTGAAAGATGTGGTCACATAACTGCAGCGGTGCGCATACAAATTGTATAACGCGTGCTAGCGCGTTATGAAAATCTGTTCCCTCATCGTTGCAGTTATAAGACCTCATTTTTAAAAAAAATAATGAATCACTGCTTATATTTACGTTTTTAAACATGTATTTCCTTCCCGCAAATACATATGTATGATTTTTTTTTTTAAAAAGCTCTGTCTTATTCAATGAGTAATGCGAAATTAACGGAATGGCCACTGGAACAGCCGAAACATGCTGACAAAAATAGTACGAAGCGTTTTAAATTCTAATAACACAATTTTATTTTTTCTTTCTGTAATTTAATGAATTTACTCTTGGAATACTAAGAAATCAATCAATTGAATTTATTCAACTGTCAAAATATATTTACATCAATGAAATATTTATCAGCGTAAGTATAATATCAGGTCGTTATCCGGTTTGAAGTCGCGAGAAGAGTCAGTTCTTGTTCTTCGAGAAATACTGAAGAAATACTTAATGTATTCATACGCACCAGATTTGGTGAGTAAGTCTTCTGTGTTGTGTGTAAATATCACTAAAATTAACCAATGCAATTTAATAGAGGGAAAGACAGTGAATGTAAACATTATAGTATGATATTGTATTGTATAATACGGTATCATATTTGATACATAATATGACATTGTATTATATAATACAATATAATTTGATAAACATTGTATCATATCTAATGAAACAATATCATGTGATAAAGTAAAATATAATATAATACAATCATACTATACACATTGTATCATATGATACAATTATATATATTAAAATCTCATAAAATACAATTTCATGTGATATGATAATATATCATATAAACCAATATCATATTATACAATATCGTATGATACATGTACGATATTTAATATTATTACAATAACATAGGAATCATGTTACATCATTAACCAACAACATCTATCTATCAAGCAGGTTTGAGTGAGGTAGGAGATTTCTTTAGCATCCTTGATAATGGAGATCAGGCTCTGCATCTGAAGCAACCTCTGTGTTTCATCTATAATATAGTTAAATCAATTATGCAAGCTATCTATCTAGCTATAAAACATGTGACCTGTTCCAAAAAACTAAACCTCATCAAGAATCATAAACCTATGGCTCTGATTCAGCATTCAAGCCTGTCAGGTGCATCAGTATCATAAGACTATATCAATGCAAGGTTGGTGAAGTTAGGACCAGTAATAACTAAGATATCGTCATCAGAGGGCACCTGTTTCAAAAACTTAAACCAGCTCTTAAAATCTTAACCTCCTCAGGCATCCGAAACCTGTGGCTCAGATTCAGCATTTAAGCCTGTCAGGTGCATCACTATAATAAGACGCATTATACATACAAGTTTAATGAAGTTAGGACCAGTAGTAACTAAGATATTATCATTAGAGGGCACCTGCAACAGAAACTTTAACCATGCAGCTCCAAAAACCTTTACCTCCTCCTGCATCCGAAACCTATATATAGTTAAGATTCAGCACTCAAGCCTGTCTGGTGTATCAGTATCATAAGACACATCATCCATGCAAGTTTGGTGAAGTACGGACCAGCAGTAACTTAGATATTGCTATTTAAGGCACCTGCAACAAAAACTTTAACCTGCTCCAAAAACCTTAACCTCCTCCAGCATCTGAAAGTTAGGAACAAGATTCAGTAGGTCCATGTAACTTTGGTGAAGAGAAGACAAGTAATAGCTTAGATACAGGAGCTGCAACTAAAACTAACCAGCTCCGGACGCCGACGCCGGGGGTATAGCATATGCTCCCATTGACTTCGTCTCGGTGAGCTAAAAAGGCGAAAGTGCGAAGATTCGAAGGCGAGAGTGCGAAGTTGCAAAGGCGAAGAAGCGGTAGTAGTATCACTTCTTCGCCTTCGCAACTTAGCACTTTCGTCTTTGCTAATATAAGTGCATCACCCAGAATTAATGATTTAACCAAAATTATGAAAAGTTTACTCCACTGTTAGGCATTATAACCAAGCTGAAGTTAAAGCCATTACGCCAGTAGAGGTTAACGGCCAATAAGGAAAATCGTCAAAGTACTGAGAGTACTCGTACAGAAAATATGTTTTACTTTATCCTCGGCATACTTTAGTAATTTTAGTTAATATCAAGATGATTAATGCATCAATAATTTGTATGAGCATTGGTAACGTTGACTACAATAAAGATCGTGTGATCAAAATCAAGCGGGATATAAACCCCTAACATGGGTCCTAACCTCTTATCAACGCTTTTAGAAACAATCTTTTCTTATTATAATCGATCATTGTTTATTATCTATTAAGATTTACAATAGTCAGGTACTCTTCAAAAATTTGCTTTAAAAGAATAAAGTCTATCCATGATCACAAATGCAACATTACAACAATTGTTTAGAATATTGATGTTCATGTATTACGTAGAAGAAAACAAAACTAACGCAGAATGCTTTTTTTTAATAATCACTTTCCACAAGAATATGAATAAGAAGTATTCATATTCCTACGTTACCTGCCCCTTAGTCTATTTCCATAAAGATATTATACATGTATCATTCTTCGTTGACAATTCATTCACCAATGAATATTGCTTATATTATTACAACAATTATTCTTTCATTATTATTGTTCGTTAATTATCACACAATATCCTCCTTGTGAATGAATTTTTCTTTATATGCGTCATTTCCCGCCGTTTGTCGACGAGAGAAGTAACGTAACTGTTAACAATCAATTTGTGGCAATGAAAGAGTGTTTTGCGTGTGCTTGCTACGGATAGGAAAAACTATATACAGCGATTTATTTACAAAATCGGTGTTTATAACTTCAAAATCAGTTGAACACAGTGAAAAATAAAGTAATTTTAAAGTCATATCTTGGATACGGGGTAACCAGTTTCTATTCATGTTTACGGGGGGGGGGGGGTCATTTTTTTATGGGGGTCATTTTTCTTCATGTTTAACATGAAGAAAAATAACCCCTGGGTCTTTTTTCTTCAGAAAAATCCAATTATTCTTCAGCTAGGGGGGTCATTATTCTACGTAGAAAAATGACCCCCGGTCATTATTCTACGGGGGTCATTATACTTCATTACACCTGCAATGCGTCATTGATGAAATGTATTTGACTATAAGTTACCGATTTGATTCGTAGTGTTATCACAGACAATGGAAAGTGTAAATATATACGTATAATGTCGATTTTTTCACCAATGTGGCGTTTTAATAGCTCTTGATTTCTTCTCAAATGATTGAAATTATTCAGTGACGTTGCTCTATCAAATTGAATATATTTGTTTCAAATTTAGTAATTCAACACTAAGAGTAGTTTAATCGTTTATTTAGTTTGAAATAGTTGATCTAAGCAGAACCTCAAATTCATGTACATGTACCTTGTTACTAATCGTAGTAATTGTCAGTTTTTCCGTCTGTTTTTAAAACTTATCACTAAACTTGGTACAGTGCACCCTTAGATGCGTAGAGCTTTTAAGTCATGTCTGCCCATCTTTGAACTGTTTACAAAAATCTGAATTGTTCCTTTGATAACTGTATGTGTTTTTCACTTCAACCAAGTATGATATCGTAGTTATAGCACCGAATTTCAGTTACCATCATTCTGTGTGAGAAACAAATGCTTAATCTACGTACGAGGTCAACATTTCTTATCTTTGTTTCTACAGTATGAATTAAAGCAACTGTTATCAATATGAAGACAAGTTTTCAGTTCGCGTGTCTAATATTTCTGCTTCCGATTCAAAAGTCCGCCGGATCGAGCTGTGCTTTCACGGGTGCATGTCTCTACAACATCAACGTTCATCATTGTGACAAACATATTAAAAGATCGCTCACCGGAAGTGATCAACGGCTGTGTCCCTGTAGTGACGTAACTACACTTCAAAATCAGCATCAGAACTTGTCGTCGTGGGTCGGAACCATCAATACCACATTCCAACATGTCCGCGCGGAGTTGGTAGGACTAAAAGAAGAGTTGAAAGAAAAGTCGACAGAACTAGTTGCCATTAATTTCAGGAATAAACAGGACAACGCAACTCTGCAAAGATACAACAAAGAAATCCTTACGACAGAAATCGCCATCTCGAACGAAAGACAGATTTGGTTCAAAGAGAGAGATCGTCTGCAAAATGAGCTACACAGAATTATAACTGAATCTCAGGTCTGTCAACAAGTTACGACAACCTCCTCGTCTTCGCATCAAGGTAATAGTCTTTAAGTCCGTACTTCAGTTTTATCCCAATCAGTCCAGCATATAGAATAAATCCCAAAAGGTTAATTTTATTCTATTTTACTTTAATTTTGTTAAAGGGTCAGCTTCAGATGCATCGATCGTTTTATTCTGTGATTTTGAGACCTCTGGTCAATGTGGTTTCCAGCAGGACCACTCGGATGACCTTGACTGGTCGTATGGCCACGGAACTCAGTCTTCTTCAACCGGACCAAAAGAGGACCACACCTATGGCAATCCCCACGGTCAGAGCAGACGACAGTTTAATATCAATATCAACCATTAACATATGATAAATTTCTTAAAAATTTATCATTTACAGCAGTTTGATGTTTTTGGCATAATTCGGTTCACGTTCAAAATGTTCATGAAAGTTCTAGACACTCCATTATATTCGAATCTAACGTTACCATTGCAACTTATAGTTAATTCGTCAAAGGTTCTCAGTAGAGGTAGATTAGAAACTACATGTAGATGCAACATTAACTGTAGTTTTGTATTGTTGAACTGAGACTGTTGATTTATTTAGGACATTACATGTTTTTGGATGCTTACAACCACGCCAGTCGACATTCGTCTTCAACAACTTCCACAACAAGATTGATCTCCTCTGAGTTACCGGCATCACGTGGTTATTGTGTGATGTTTTGGTACAACCTCCATGGTGCAGACGTCAAGACTTTTCATGTGTATGCAAAGGTTAGATTTGTTTGTGTTGTTTTTCTATAACAATCGGATGATTCACTGTATTTGGAATTCTATAGTACATGTATACCAATCAAAAAATCTCAATGGTCGAAAACTAGGCAACTAAATACCCGGTAATACATACACATGTTGTATTTAATGAAAATAATATTAGTACACAATTTCCAGCAACTACCTGAAGTTCAGTTTTGTTCAACAGCTTTTCTTTGTTAGATGTATAGTTAATATATATGAATGACCGTTGCCATTTTTAGATAACTTCTTGAAAAAATGGGCTATTGCTAAAATTTCAGAATTTTTTCTTAACTAGATGACCGTTTATGGCTAAAAGTATCATATCTATAGGTAGATCTGACAGATAAATTGTACACTATCCAGCCTACTTGAGAATCAGCAGTGGCGTCGGAAGCAAATTGAAAGTTGGGGAGGGGGCTAGTAGACTAATCAGAAATAATGCATTTGACTAGCAAAAAAAAGGTGTTTGGTCATGGTTAATAAATAACTTTGCCAAAAAAAGGAGGGTGGGGACTACGCCCCCCCCCCCAACCCACCAATCCCCCCGGATCCAACGCCTATGGAATGTTTCGGGGTTTTTTTAATTACTTCGGAAGAAAGATAACTCCAAATGGATTCATTTAAAGTCTATAATCGAACAAAATCGAGAACGTAGTACTTGCGATTTATGTTTATGTACATTTTAGTTTATTATTTCATTTTAATTCTAAAATAGTTCACCCAAGTTAATTCGCTATTTAATTAAGGTACTTCACTACACCGAGGCTTATACTTTTTAAGACACTACGTCACAAGATGGCGATTTAAATGTTTTGTTAAATTGTTTGTATCAATCGATTCAGATGTCTATCGTCATAGCTCAGTGGTTAAAGTATCAGGCTTGTGAACCGCAGGTCATGAGTTCGAATCCACCTGGGGCTTTTGTTCATGTTAACTGAATGAAATTTTTGAGAATATCATTTTTTATCTAAAATTGCAAATTTTTTCGCCTATTTGACATATATACTTATTATCCATCATGCATTCTATCATAATGAAGTAATTTTCTGTTGATTTGAGAAACTTTTTCAAGGTTTAGTGAGGTACCTTAACTGTAATTCATAAGATGTTTCAATACGCTAGATCCACGGAGGTCTCGGAAACCCAGTCTTTTCCCACACGGGCAATCTCGACCAGGATTGGCATCTCGCAAAGGTTTATCTTGATTCGGAATATACAACTTCTCCACTCAGTGTAAGATTTCCCGTCTTGCTAATTTTGAGGTTATAAATGTAAGCCTGATATCAACAATATACTTGAGTGTGTCAAAGCATCAACTGAGGTGGCAGCATGGTCAATAAATACGTTCTACCATTTGCATTACAGTTAGTCTTTGAGGCCAAAACTGACAGTCACAAAACTTACCACTACAGCTCCGGGTACTCTTATTACCATAGATACGGCAACATAGCCATTGACGACGTCTATGTCTTCAACTCTTCTTGTAAAAGTAGGAACCCTTATGCTTTATTCTAATTTTTAGTAAACACACATTTATTTAATATTTCTAAAGATGCAATTTCATCAAAGGATGTTCTGAATCCATATTCACTCAGCAAAAGCTAGTGGTTCTGGATTCAGATTTCGGGGCCGTTAAATGTGAATAAGCTTGCTAAATGTTCCTTCATATAATACTTCTGTAAAACGAAGCTTAAATTCAAATTAAATTGGACCAAGTTTTGTTAACACACGTGTGTTAACAAATCTGTTTGCATCATAGTGAGTACTTTTATTTCAAGACAGTAAAAGCTATGATTATAAGAAAAGTGTATTTTCTATATAAACTTAAGGCATCCCGAAGCATCCGTCCGGCTCCCACCCCCGGGTGAGCATTAACTCCACCTCGTACTACACGTTCCATAGCACGCCCAGTTCCTGGTTCGAGGCCCAGACAGCCTGTAAGAAGGAGAGTCCCTACTCTCATCTCGTCTCCGTTAGGTCTAGGGAGGAACAGGAATACATCGTGAACGTCATCAAAAGCACAGAGGGTAACCGAAAGTTAACATTACAGTCAATCATCCACTAAATACGTTCAATCATCTATACGTTACGAATCTTGATTTACACTGCGCCCATGTTTGTATATCTTCCTACCAAGAAACTTTTACACGCAAATTCGGAAAAAGAAAATAAAATTTTTATAAAATGAGAATTTTGCTAGGTTAATGCATGTACATGTAAGAAATAATTAATTCAAATTATTGGCAATAATTTGTACTCAAGTTTTTGAAAAGCTTCGAGTTCAGGTACTTGTATGTACGTATATGTATTTAGTATTTACATTCATGCACATAGACTCGTATCAGATACATTAAAATTAAATGTATCATGTTAATACATCTTACAGTTCAAATGTTCTTGGCATATAATACAAATAAAAATCGCAATATTTACATAAGGTATACTCAGAAATTACCCGAATTGTTTTAACTAAGCACATTTAGTTAATGTTCAATTCATTCTAAATTATGGGGGTTTTTTAAGTGTAGAATAAGTTTGCTTCAATTTTCTTTTTTAAAATATTTTGTATATATTATCACTATTGATGATTTCTTCTGAAGACTTGACTGCTGCGGCCAACACTGGGTTCTTCACCAGTGGCTCAGACGACAGAGCCGAGGGAATCTTTGAATGGACGGACACCGGAACTCCATATCCCGTTACCTATAGCAACTGGCAGCCAGGGCAACCGAACAATGTGGGCAGTAACCAAGACTGTCTCCTGTTGCAGTACCCTGACAATGACTGGACATGGGGAGACGTAGACTGCGCGGAAAAACATCCATTTATTTGTGAAGTTAAGCAGACGATTTAGTTCAATTAGTTGTAAATAAATGTGAAAAAAAACAACAAACTATGTTACAAAATACCTGTCTCTGATTAATAAAAGAGGTGTTGTGGTTATTCTATGAAGCTATTGGGGGGGGGGGGAGCAGGCTGTTGTCTGTATAATTGTTGGGGTATTCGATGGGCATTGACACATTTGGTTCGTGTTTGCTTAAAGATTGATTTTATTTTTCTGACTGTTTTCTGTAACTTTCATTCTTTCACTCATTGCGCGTGGACATGTTGGAAGAATTAAGTTTTCATGAAAATGTGGAAAATTCAGCAATTTGGGCCATGGTCAATCGACCAGAAGTTTTGGACGATGATTAATTTTGCAACATTTTAATTTTCTTACTGAGCAAATATTTTATTAATCTGCCAGGTTGGTTATATTATAACTATGGTTATTACTGTGTATGTTTGCTCGGCTGATTTATCAAAATTAAGGAACATGAAAATGTATATCATGCATCATGTAAATCAAAAGTGTTGCACAACTAAAATACATTTGTGTCAGAAAGTTTATTTCATAAGTTACAAAACAAGATTGTCAACAACATTGAAATAACAATAAAGTCCACACAGTGGAGGCCACATGCTGACCATACATCGCATCTTGTCGTCTGCTAATCAGTGCAAACAGAAAACTGTAGGAAAGCCAAGGAACTACGATATCTACTGTGCGCATGCGCGGATGACCACTCTTCTATATATTAGTGAAGGATGAGTTTAACAAAAACAACAATGTATGTATCTTGCATATACCGATGGAATACTTGTCGAGTTCCTTTGAAAATTTATTTGGAACTTATTTAAATGCATTTAGAATTATTAATATCAACAATTCATATCAACAATTACTCTAATAATAAGAAGGTGTGTGTGGGAAAATTTATTTGCGATGAAAAGTTCTAATACGTCACTACACTAATAAATTTGATAAAAAGGAAAATATGCCTCAAAAAAGGCATGTGACTTAGATTCTCGGCAATAAGAAACAACAGAAATTGATCACATTTGCGATACCCTACAGTTCAAAATTTCAATAATGAAAAAAAATGTAATACAAGAGATGGCAAAATCTTTAATTCCTTAGATCCGCGCTCTCAGTTGCTGATACATTTGTCTTTACAGTCCTCCTCAGTCTTAAAGTAGTTGTCGTTGTGCTTGCATCCGCCATAGTAGAATTGTTCGCAATTTTTTGTCTTTGAATTGAAGTAGAAACGAGGCAGTTTGCCTCTGCAGGGACCAACTTTCTTTGGTTGAAGGCAAACGCTGTCCTCGGTTTCCGTTTCTTGAACTACAGAATGATACACTGCGTTAAAATCATTTTATAATAATAAGACAGAAAATTAAAGTTTATACTTTTCACTTCTATAAAAGTTGTGCTTGTGTATTCGAGGAAAAATCGAAGTACTGAAATGAACTTTGAATGCTCTAACTAATAACTTCTACTTTTACGATATGAACTGATCTAATACACAAAATTTATTTTTGTTAAGATTACTAGAACTAATACGAACTACATGTAATTCATTCATCACACTGAGTATCATTTTGATAATTTGTGGATTGTCCGATGCCGTTCCCAGAATTCTATTTGCACAATTTGGGTTATTAAAATTCTACATTGAAATTCCTTGTCCGAAAATCTTTGTCTATTATTAACGCTCATATTGATGATATTTATGCGCCATCATTTGCGATAAAAAGGTGTTGAAAAAAACAACCCGTTTTTAAAAACTACCTTGTATTTCTTTTTCCGTTCCAGAGTTCGTTAGGTATGGAGGTGATCGTATTGTGTTGATTGGATCTGGAAAAAAAAAGAAATTTTTTATCTGATGAAGATTTACATCTATTTGCCATTTTGAAAGAAGCATCTAAACAGAATGCAAATTTTCCAGCATTCTGTTAAATTGTGCTTCTAAAAAATATAAAGTTCAGCGAAATGGTACATGTTTTCCAAGTCGACTTGTTCTTGGAGTTAACCACTGATTAATTCGGATGAATTACTGATGAAATTACATGTACAACGTACGCTCTATAATGATAACGGTTTTCTGTTTCTATAAGCGACAACGAAATAAGGGGGAATATCATTTACTTTTTTCGCATTTGGACATTCCTTGAAAAGAGTCCCATATTGCAACATGGTGAAAGGGGTCCGGAACTCCGATGCAAGTTATTTCCCCTGTTCCTACCAAATGACATCCGGGGTCACATTGCAAATGCCAAGTCTGTCCCATCGCATGGCTCGAGCCATTGTAGTGGCCGCAGTGCATTGTGGGTGGGTCCCCACATTTTATGTCTGAATAAGGTGTATATGAATGTTTCAGTGAATTCGAATTAATCTCTCTCTCTCTCTCTCTCTCTCTCTCTCTCTCTCTCTCTCTCTCTCTCTCTCTCTCTCTCTCTCAATAATAGAACATATAACGACAGAAAAAGTCACGATAAAATCTTGGTTATATCTTTAAAACGATATTTTTTAAAATACGAAAAATTTAAAACAAATACGTGTTAATGTCATAACAATCATTAGACAATCATTAGACGATTCAAATATAGGTCGGGGAGACTTTACATCTATATCGTAGATCTATACCAAGATAGATTTTTACGAACTGATATATCTAAACAGTTCAGAGTTCACTGATAATGAAACAAGCAATCACAAGCAGGAAGCCCCCTCGCCGATTATACATGTCATGTTAAGATCATTTATATATGTACAATTTATCTAAATATCTGCTTTTAAAGTAAGTATCTAAGTATTTATCTAGAAAAGAAAGATTTTCCTTGCATCAAACTTTTATATTTTCCCTTGAAAGTTTATGGATAAATGGTTGTTTGGGTGGTTTAACAAAATGCCAGGTATTTTAAATTTATGGAAATTTTGGTAATAAATATCGTCGAAAGTTTAAAATGAGATCAAAATCAGATTTACATGTATAAGGATAAGATGATAGGTAAATCATGCGAGTCGGATACCTACAAAAATGATTAAAAGAAAATAATGTCAAATAGTTACTTTTTTATGGCCCTGTTGACAAGTACCGGAGAGTATATATTTTTCAAAATTAGAAAATTAAAAGGTGAAATATCAGATCGTAATTGGGGTGTAATTTACATAAATTTCAAAATAAATTTCAACCCAAAAAAGTTGGCTGAAATTTTTATGTTGACATGGGGTAATATCAAAGACTAGAGTGAATAAATTCTCCGTGCGTGGATTCCAATGTGTGTTTCATACAAAAAGGAATAAATTTCAGTGAACGAATTTGACATCTCTTATCATTAATTTATCTCATCTAACAGAGTTAAAATTTATCAATACCTCGCCATAAATCAATTATTTAATAAAAAAAAATTAATAAACATTCTTTTAAACGATTAAGTTATGTATATTTTTTCGTCTTCAAGACTACTACATTGAATTCCGCATTTTTATAAAATATTTTCCCAGGTACATTTTATTTGAATCCACTACATGAAATTCAACACCATTGGTGTATTATATTAGCATGTAATACTGACTGCCGATCCACAAGCGTATCAATTTAATAGGAAGTTCGTTGGTATAGTTCGGATATTTCATGGGTTCGTTCTCTTCCACCCAGACAAAGATTAATTGTTTAAGATAGTTCACATGCTTTTTTTAATTTTAATTTGTAACCCCAAACCCGCTCTCCATGTTCAAAACGGTTATCAAAATCGCCATGAATCAATGGAATCAAACCCGACATGCATAAATAAAAATTTAAATGGCAAATAGAGTCGCCTCGTAAATAACACTAATCGTTGACAAGATCTAAAATAATCACAGTTGGAGGATGTTACAAGTTGAGAGACTTGTTAATTCGATACTAGATTACCCTAATCTCAGTAAATGAACGTGTTCGGCTGGTACGACCAAGAGATAACTGAATTGTTGCCAAACTTTTTGGGGTGACTGTTGGTATAGAGGGTTTTTTCTCTCTCTCCTTATGTCGCGACATTTGGGTACCTGGCGCTGCCGTCGCGGTCCCCTCTTCAGACGGGGGGTATTTCTCGCAAAACAAACAAAATATTAGCTTTCGGGTTCAATCTGTTTTATTTATCTTCCAGAAACAATGAGTGAGTAAGTGATCGCTTGTTACAGTGGAAGCACGACCGGGTTAGTGCAAACACTCAGCGATAGGGACGGGGGACTCGATTTACACCCGCCCATTCATCTCTGTGACAGATTCCAATTAAGATCTTCTTAACACTTTGATTCTATGGGAGCTATAACCGAAGACGTTTTTTTTTCTTCTTCAGGGATTGTACTCTCAAACAAGATTTGAAGGACTGCTGAATAAAGATTTTATTTCTATTTATTTTTTCAACGACAATGTGTTGTAAATGATTTGACAATTCTTCCTTAGTTTTCTTTTCTTTTTTTTCCTTTAAATTGTCGCGTTGCATTGAACGGTGTTAGGTCGAGCTTTGTTCAATTAGCATGTCAACAAGAAAGAATAATGGTAAAATCTCTATAGTAGTTCGTGCATTTCAATTAGACGAATCTCGGAACTTGAATGGACTACCCGCGGTTCTCCTTTCGGTATTGGGAGCTTGTAGAGAAAGTATATAGCCCGTCGGTCCGTCCCGATTGAGTGCATTATTCATCCTCCTCAAGACATTATCTCGTCAAAGTCTGTCTATTACCATTCTTGCACGTTACAATGTCGTAAAGCAAATTACCTGTCTTTAAAAGAATTTTTTGAAGTGTGAGAAGTCTAAATAATTGATGAAAGAAACTACCACCCATATGTCAAGAGAATCAATCACTCAGACCGATTTTAAAGTAGGAATACCTTGAGATGTTTATTAACATTTTAGTTGTATATTGAAGAGTGATTTTTTTTCTTTGTTAAATCATGCTTAAATAATTTCAGTGAAAATTGTACTTTTTATACTTTTCTGAATTTCTTTTTCAGAGGAACAAATTTAGCGTTAGTGACACCGCTGACAAGCTTGTATATGCGAAAAGGGAAATGTTATTATTTTTTATAGAAATTTAATTTGGCGTTAATAACTTTATAAATATTGACTGAGTTCAGAACAAGGGTTGCCAAGCCATAGGACAATGTCCATTATATATGTCAAGATAGTTTGAAGACTTTCAGCTATTTTAATCGTCCGTTCCTCGTACTTAAGACCACTAAATATCGTGAGAATAAAGCATACGGTGTGATAAGCTCATTACAGTCTAAATACGCAGAAAATTTTGTTTGCATCTAAAAAACAAATTTCTTAAGTACCTTACTTACCTTAAAAAGACAGAGAGGAAACGTATAAAATTTAGAAATGTTCCTTAAAATGGCAGAGCGAAAACGTGTTAAAAAAAGAGAAAATTTTCCGAGGAAAATTAGAGCTAGCTATAGCCAGCATGCATACCAATACAATTCTTAGAATTACATAATTTTTTTTTTATGAATTTGATTATAAATGCATGTTTATATGTATATTTACGTTGTATACACGGTTATAAAAGGTGAATCCATCGAATGTGTGAAAAAGGGAACGTTTTGTATGCAATTTAATTTCCTGAATGGCAGAGTCCGCGAGGGTTAGCCAGGACAATGGAGTGGCAATTCGATACCTGTCCCGTCGCAAATAGAGGCAGCGAGATCCAGGCACGGCATCACAAACTGCAGGGACCAAAAAAAAAAAATACTTCGTCGTGACCCAGCACTTCTCTGGTATAGGAACCCACAGTGCATCCGTAATAAGCAAGGGCCCAAGAGAAAAAAGAAACTCTTCCTTTAAACTTATTTATTTTGACATTTAATGGGAAAAGAATCGGCAACAGAATACTTGTGAAGAAAATGAGAGATGTCTCAAATCGTCGCGCCTGTAAATTGACGAAAACTCGTTCTAATTATCGGGGCCTTGGACAATTTTTCCCTTCCCTTTCTCCTTTTCTTTGTCTAGATTTACATGTATTGAAAGTGGTAAATTGAGAAATGCTGTTAATAGGAAAATGACAAAGCAATTTTCTTTGGCATTGATAATGAATGAAAATAAACTTGGACGACAAGTGTGTGTGTATATATTACTTATATGTGCAGGTTGTGTGATAATTCGTTGACCCAGGTGAGTGGAGCACACTATCAGCAACAGATTATTACGTGCGGAGCGAATGTCTCCGGCTTACACCGCCATAGCCGCTGATATAGAGCAAACAATTTTCGCCGGTGCGTGCAAACTTTTAGAAAGTTTACATGTTACGAAAACGTGCCATTTATTTACAAATATTTCTGATTTGAACGATTACGTATACATACAAATGTGTATTGAAAAAATGATTTTAAGCGAAACATAGCCTCATCAAAACAATAGGGCTACATCGTAGAGAAATTAACGGTACAATAAGAAGTTGTTTGAAAAAAAATGAGTATTTTGCGTTCATAAATTTCATATATCAGATTTACAATATCTTGTTGAAGATCGTCAATTTAAATATAATCATATAAAATATTAAATGTCTCTGGTTAGAATTAAATTCAATAAACATGTATGCGTTTAAGTTTCAAAACATAAAAATTTGTGTGTTTTAAAAAACACATTTAAGAACTAAAATGAAACAATTAAAAAATCATTTTTCTTAATTTAAAAAAAATATCTTTGCATCTGAAATTAATTCAAATGTATAGGCTATGCTTTTAACAACTGTTACAACTGTCATGTCAAAGATACTGCAAAGGTTTTTATATGTACATATAGATAGATAAGTATGGGTCAAATATACGTACCATATTCATCCTCCTCCTCGTCCGCATGCTTTATTCGGCTTTCACTGGACACTCGAACGGGCTCTTCTGATTCCAAATTAAGAATGTCCCTTTGAAGAGGTTGAGATAATTTTTTGGTTTCGAAAGCAACAGTCATTTGAACAAAACATAAAATAAACACAAGTAGTAATCTGTTTAACTCCATATTGCCTTTAAAGTTCGAAAATGTGATAAGAGAATCTCCCCTCTATCTCTTTAAAGTCACATGATCAGTTCCTTTAAATAGCAAACGGCTTTCCTCGGTAGATGGCGCAATCATAATAGAGGGGTTGGGAATTCTTTTACTTCCGGTATTGCGTGTCATCGGTCTGTCCAACAGAAAAGCATGTAAGGGGATCTTTATTTGTTGATATGTATTTTAAAACGATAATTTTCAAGTCAATCATTATTCTGTGTATATTTTTGCAGGTCAAAGGTTACCTTCAAGATCATTCTAACTTCGGATCCGAAGTTGCCGTATAAAGTGTAAGTGACAAATGTTTCAAAACCATAAACAGCTGTTTTAAAACTGTGCATTTTAATTTTAAAGCATTTTTTGTCGTACCACAAGTGGAATAACATTCTTTATACAATTTAACGGATCTTGGGTTTCTGTAAGAATGTGTTGCCCGTTCTTATATCTTCAAAATCTGCCTGTCTTTTAAACATACATGTGTCATTTATTTACAACCCACTATGCCCAGTGTGTTACTCTAATACTTTATATATAACTAAACATGTCATTTCTTTTGACAGTTTTAAATTATTTGAGATGAATTAGATTATCAAATAGTTAATAGTATGGTTTTGAATTGAAGGTACAATTGTCAAATATTATTTTTCAAACAAATCAATTCATGTCAGAATTCATGAAGCCCAGCCGTCTGAGATTGATCAACCGGATATATTCTTGTAGTCAGTCAGTAACAAACCTAATAAGCATTTTGTTTTCCCAAGGACTATCAAGTGACACATTTCTTCGCAAAAAGTGGTGTTATACGCAGATCTGTATACATACAAGTTGCCTAACATCTTGTCCAATGTAACTCATTTAAACTCTTGAAATTATCAATCTCACCTTTCAAATACTCTCAGAAAGTCTTCGCTTCAATCATGTTCACTTACAATGTTTTATTGCTATTCAATTTTAAATGTTTTCTCCCCTTCCCCTGCATAGATTTGAGCAAAACTTGCTGCTGCCATTTTGTTTTGCTCGAGACACAACAATATGTGATGGCAATATTCAAAGGCAACTACCATAATATTAAGGAATTTTAAAGTGCAACTACTCCAAAAATTTTAAGAACTTATGGCATCCAGTTTCTGTATTAAAAAATATGAAATGTCAACATGAGTATACGAAGCGTCAGCCAAAGGCGGCCATATTTCCAAATATTTATTCTCATTGAACAGACATAAAGATTTATTATCAGGCAGTCACATGTAATGTTTAAACCAATGATTGTGGGAACTTTCAGTCTGAGGGAAAACAAATACGCTGAAAGTGATGTCGGACCAGTTCAAATAACCAGTGCATGATAGCCCAATAAAGCACAATCAAAAAGTAAAGTTCCATATTTTCTGGGGTAGAAACAAGATTATATTATATAGCGGTATATATACACCTTTAAGTTATTTCAATGAAGTTGTTCATGCTAAAACGAGCTTCTGGAAAAGATAATTGACAATTCTAAATTTTATTCAAAAAAATATTATTAATTCTTCTGACGCTAAATCTTAATATGTCTGTATCATCACAAACCAAGGGTTTCAAATTCATAAACTATCTTTTAGAGTAGGCGAATGCATTGGAGGCATATACCGTTACAAGTTTTTGGCATTTACATGTCATGTCTGACCATGGTACACCCCCAGGCTGTCACATAGTAATGTTGCCACTAAGAAGGAAGCAACTGATTAAACTGAATTAGTTCTCATATGAATTTAATTGAATATATATTTTAAAACATTTGTCGACATGTTGTATGTCAGAAATTTCCCCATCTCCATTTCGTTTATTGATCAATAACTTGAATGGTGATCTAATATTAACCTGAAAGTTAGTAAATAAGCTTTATCTTGAAAAATTATTGAGTCAGATATCAATCCATTGTACTTTTAACAGGAACATGAGCAGTGTAAATAAAATTCGACATGTAAAATCGCTCCTTTTCGATATGCAAGATCTAACATCATCTGATTTGAGAATACCTTAATTAGAGCAACCTTTCAATAATTAATTTATCAAATATGAAAATAATAGTTAATAAGGTTTAATTTTCAATAAACTGATCTTTAAGTACATCATAACATGTAGTTTGATAGCTTTATCTCACAAAATTCAGGTGTTCGGTCATCTAATTTAAGCCAAGTTAAGTTTTTCTTGCTAAAATTTTGCATAAAATTTGTCTGTTCTGCTATTCTTTCCCAAATTAAGCAAACATTAATATGTAAAAAAAAAACTCAGCATCAACACAAACACTTCTTGACTTTGTTTAGAACTCAAGACACCTCAGACATTAAGTTTGTCAATGAAAAAAACACATGTCAGAACTAGCAGCCAAGATTTCGGCAGCAAAGATTTCATTGGCTAATTGAATTATTGCTCCGAGATGACCCAGCCAATGCGGGATGTTGTTATATCTTTTTTATAGAGACTTTAGAGAAGCAGTGTTTCAAGTCTAATTTAATTACTTAGATTGAAGCATAACTAGCTGCAGACAGCTCTACAAGAAAATCCAAAAACTGTATATCTATTGTGCACAAAATTTTAATTCAGATTCACTTCTTTCTTGCCTCAAATGTTTTTCTAAACACCCTAACTGACCATGGAAAGTGAAATACTGTAGAAGCACATAATTTCGTTGGGTCAAAGTTTCGTTGCTTTGAAATAAATAAAATTCTGTTGGCATTTTATTTCCTCATATCATAATCTCTTTGTATTCATTAATACTTTGGTTAAAAAATTTGTCTTAGATTTAATTTTGTTGATAAAATATATACTGCCGACAAAAATAATGAAATTAAATCCTCAACAAATATTTCTGCTTCTACAGTATTTAAAATTATTTCGGGATCAAGCTTCGCCATTTTTACCTGTAAACAATTAAACCACACTGTTTCATTTTACGGGGCTGATGGGATGTTTAAAAGATATTCAGAGGCAAGTAAATTAAGTAACAAGGTGTAAAGTAAAATGTCTTGGGAATTTTTTTGTAAAAAGTTAACCATTAAGGCCCTTGTGTCTCTTGTTTTGTAAAATGCTGATAAATTCAGTAGCTCATAGAAACTTAAATTTTTTTAAGTACCATACAGGTACTTATAATTTTATAAATGTGAATTTACCAATTACAATTGACAATGAACACTATTTCCATCTTTGATTTATCTGTATCTTTTCTCTATGTATAATTCAAACAAACTTTGATAATCATAAATTTAATTAGTAATTTAATGTGATTGCTTGCCTATGCAAGCATACTTTGTAGTACAAAGTATATGTTAAGGATGGGCTAGCTTGTGAACTATTGGTACAAAGTTTGTGCCAATAGTTCACAAGCTAGCCCATCCTTAACAAATGGTACCCAAGTTTTGTTTTGTTGTTTATTTATTTAAAATGAAATTTTCTTGACAACAGAAAATGTACCGTACCGGATATTTCTTTACTTGTATGCATTAAATATGAAAATCAATTTTCTTTCTGACCATTTTTCATGTTTTTATTGGTGAAATAAGAATGAACGATGAATAAATATTATTCATCCCAAAGTCCAGTTAAGCAAAATTGTGTCGATTGATATTTGAACTTTTTGTCAATAGCGGATTTATAATGGCGGGATCCTTTCAAATTTGGATAATTTTGACACTTTAAATTCACACTTTTATATCTCTTTTCAAACCTCTAAGCAATTAAACAGGTACCACAGTTCTAATAGTTACGGTTTAAAGTGGGTTTTTTCTAGGTCTCTAGAAGTCACCGCATTTACCAAATAATGAAAAACACTGTTATTAACTCCTTAATAACCCATTTGACACACCTCGTTTTTGGTATTATGTATTTTGATCTTAGACAATGCGTTCTGTAAACAATGGGCCTGTGCTACACCCTTTTTGAAATTGGATGGTTAAAATCATGAATGGAATATTTGCGCTACAATCTAATTTGTACTGTGGTTAATATCGTTTTCTGTGTTTCTCACAGGTTAAGTGTACCTGAACAAACTCCATTTACTGCCGTGCTGAAATTTGCAGCAGAAGAGGTATTTATGTTTTTACCAATGGCAGTTGATTTGCCCTGGTTTCAAATTTTTATGAATTTGGAGAGAAAACATGATTTGACATTTATTTTGTCAAAAGAAAGCTAAAACCTCATTTAAGACATGGGAAAATTTTTATCATCTAGCCAATTTTAGTATTTTTTTTTTCTTTTATTTGTTATTTCATAATTTGATTCTTTCATCACCTGCACATAAGAGATTCAGCTCATAGATATAACAATAAAACCAAATATGTTGCAGACACCCATTCTGTTACGAATTTTTGCATAGTCACAAAACTCATAAAATGATATTTAACCTGAGAGTGACAGAATCACATAGCAATCAGATATAAATTCATTTCTTGGTTCCACCCTTTAATATCTTTGTAAGGAGGAGAACGTTATGTCAGACATTTCAATCGCCTTTTAAATAGGTAACATTTTGTTACACAAAAATTAATATGGCACCAAAAATATTTTTGCATCAATTGCATGCAGTTTTCTCAGTAAAATATTTCTCCAAATTTCCTCTTGCTCAGTACTTTTTCAAAATTTGGAAGCATTTTTTGTTAGAATTGTGCAGTAAACATGATAAAAAAGAAGATTTAGAAGAATTTTACTAGTGAAAAAAATTGAATTTGAAGACTCATGTATGCTGGGTGTTATTTTTCTAGTTCAAAGTACCCCCAGCTACCAGTGCAATCATCACAAACGACGGAATAGGAATCAACCCAGCCCAAAGTGCAGGTTAGTAAACAAAAATATTCTGTTGTAAAGAACAGAACTACATGTATCTGAAATAGAATTTTAAAAAAAATTAAATCAATTTACTTTTCCTTAATTCTTAAACGGACTTTTGATAGAAATGCAAGTTGCCTCAATTACCTGTATGATTTATGAAATCAAAACTATTTATTGTTATTTATTTGGTTGCAGGGAACGTTTTCTTAAAACATGGATCTGAATTGCGTTTAATACCCAGGGACAGAGTAGGATCTCATACGTGAAATGACAGTGTTCTAGTCTAATTAGTACATCCTTAATATATTTAATTTCATCATCAGGGGTTTTCTTCATGCATGGAAACAATCCGGCGAACATGGAAC